>NC_142529.1:14827050-14978300 GCF_964205215.1 Stylophora pistillata
GTGGAAGAGTTTTGCTACCTGTCTGTGATGTCCTCTGAATGAAACTCACTGAAAAACAAAAGTCTCTGTAAATCTTCTTCAAACATGACATCAGCCAAAGCCTAAATGGTGAAAACTGAAAACGTTGTCGTTATCCGTAAGTGGTTGTCCTCTTGCAAACATAGTCTCAGATATCGCCATTTTGGGGGACAGATCACGAA
Organism: Stylophora pistillata; assembly: GCF_964205215.1. Classification (NCBI taxonomy): domain Eukaryota; kingdom Metazoa; phylum Cnidaria; class Anthozoa; order Scleractinia; family Pocilloporidae; genus Stylophora; species Stylophora pistillata. The sequence continues at coordinate 14,827,251 of NC_142529.1, forward strand.
GTATGAACAAGGAATTTCGAAAAGTTGTGATTAAGCTGATTACTGACTTGGTGGACAAGACAGGTGTTTCTTCTTCAGGAAATCATTTTGCTATCGGCACATTTGGACCAAGTGCCACCATCCATAACAACTTTAAAAACCAGGTTTACTACAATGGTGAAAAGTTGAAAGACCACATCCAGAGGAAGTTAAGCTATATACCTGCGAAGTGAGGAACGCGAATAGATCTTGCCTTGGACCGTGCCGTGAATGATTTGTTCTCCCCACGTGGAGGAGACAGGCCTGAAGCTAGGAATATGATGTTTATCTTTACTGATGGAAAAAATTTTATAGAAAAGAATGATAAACGACCTCTTATTCCCTTTACGCAGTCATTACAAGCGCTGAAGGTAATGTAGCTGATCCTCGACAAATTGACATATTCTTTAGCAGATTCTTGTAGTTCAAGACCGGCAAGTCAGAAGATCTTACGCCCACTGTGCTCAACGTTTAGCGATATCAATTTTGGGTCTCAATATGATAAAAAGTCAGTCAAGTATTGGTTCCAGAAAGGTTTCTCTCTCTTTTAACTTGGCAAACTGATGAAGAAGCGTTGAGAAATCAGTAATGATAATTTATAAATTCAAATGAAGAGATAGTTATTCCCAGGGCCTCGTTTAAACCAGCTGCCCTGTCTAAATATTCATAATAAATAAATAAAAGCTTATGTTCTGAATTTGGGGTGACGTCACACAGCCGTCGATCCCAGGAGTTATTTTCCAAGAGAAAACCCTAACCTAAAAATGTGGACGTATTTACAAGACGGAGGGCGTTTGCAAGGTCGTAAGAGACCCTTGAGAAAACGAGCCAAACTTCTTACGGTAATTATAAATGAATATGAAAATGATCTTCGCATTAATAAACACAACTTAAGAAGTAGTGAAAATAGAGTCTGAAAACACTTAGCCTTGTACGGGAGTTGGACTCATGACCTCTGCGATGCCGAGTGCACTGCTCTATCAACCAACCAATTGAACTCACAAGCCCCAGCTCATATACATGATTTTCTCATATTCACAGTCATTTATTCGTCACTTCAAAGGTTCGTTACGAACTAACAAAATAACTAGCTCCCATTTGGCTTGTAAGCTCAGTTGGTAGAGCTCTGCATATTTTCATATATCCACAATCAGTAATTTTAGAGATATAAACTTCCACATCAAATTTGACAAAGAGTTGTCGCAAGTGACTTTTATACACTTCGGTCAGAAGATACGAATGCCCAAAGTCGAATGCCAAAATAATATGAGGCTTAGTTATTTCTACGAGCGCCAAGTAAAATGTGGTTATTGTAATGAAATATTTTACCGTCATTGTTGTATTTTTTTAAACAGGTGAAAAACGTCAGCATAGTTGTTGTAGGAGTTGGTAAAGAGATAAAAAAAGCAAAAACGCAGTTCCTTGCAATTGCTAGCAAAAATGGGAAGGTCTTTCTGTACGATAATTTGCAAAAACTATCTAATGGTTTGGATGAAATCCTCGAAGCCGCTTGTGGTAAGCATCCCTTGCACCGGTTTATCTCCTTGTCATCTGGTTTTGTTCTTCGTGTGTCTTGAAAAGGTGATTGCAATTTGAAAGGAAAAAATAGAACGTAGGCCCACTTTCTCTTGACCAATGCGAACACGCTAATATAGTTGTATTTCACCAGCGTGGACACTTTGGTGATCCTTATTGCTACGTAGATTCGCGCACGAATAGCAAAATCAAGGCTTTGAGTCTAGTTTGATGTAATTTTCTCTCTCTGAGAGTTTTTATCAGTAACGTGGAAATGCTTTTTGAATAGTAGCACTAACAGTGCTGATTAAGGATGACCAGATGTGTTTTGCTTGTTTTTTAGAATAAAGATGCTTCGTATTTAGAACGTTACGTCCACCAAGAGGGAAATAACAGTGCAGGGAAGCTTTAAATTAAATGTTAATTTGACAAAATTAATGTATTTGCAGATGATATTGGTGATGGGTTAGATGAATAAAACACCAATCCAGTTATATTGTCTTCGTTTTATTACCACGGAACAACTTCAGTCAGCTGTTTGAGAAAAACGGTGCTGAAGTAAACTTTTCTCACCTTCGCTTTCAAAAATGAGCACTAAGCTGAAACAAAGTTCCCTCAACTTGCTTATGTTGATATTCCCAACCGATGTCAAAGGTTTTCAAACTCCGCACATATCCCGTAAATCAAAGAGCGCTTAGATTCCTCCACTGATGATAAGTTTTATGAATTTTATGAATTTTCTTGTCCAGCCGAAGTTTTCAGCGAGATTTCTTCCACTTAATCACCTGCTAAAAGCCCTACACTAAATAAAACCCATTTTTATTCCTAGTTCTTTCTGTTGTGAGTCTAACGGAACGAAAAACACACTCACTTTTTACCCAATTTTGGGTCGTCAGGCAGTCCGCCGAGTAGTTTTTCTTTGAACCATCATCAATGATGATTAATGGAGACAAACTAACTCCCGAGTTAGGATCTCGAGTTAGGATTTCAAGTTGGATTTTCGAGTTAGGATTTCGAGTTAGGATTTCGAGTTGGATTTTCGAGTAAAGATGTAGAGTCAGTTTTTTCGAGATGCTTACTAGTAATCCAGCTGCGACGAATCGGCTATTCCAATGCAGTCAACAAAAGAATTCGTGTAAGGGTGGGGTTGGTGTTTTACCTTTTTATTCTGCGACTTCACTATGTAAAGCATGCATGAAGTAAGAGGCAAGACATTGAGTCTTCCACGAACTCATTTCCCTTCGCCACTAACATGCTCCTCATTTCAAAAATGGCAAGATTGGGAAAGCTTTAATACCAAACGATAAACGAAACGAAAAAAATTACGATAACCGGTCGTAAATCGAAGGTAAGATATAGAATATGATTTCTCTTGTCATATCTATTCTGGTGGTACAAATTTAGAATTCCGCGTTAAGAATTGGACAACAACAGGCAAATATATAAATCCTGTAATCCCACCATATTTTGAAGACCGACAAATGGCACGAATGCTGCTTTACAGTGCTTTCCTAGTTCCCCAACCCCCTAGTAACTGTTTTGTTTTCTGCAAAAAGGCTTCATAAAAGGGAAGGCCCTTAGACTTCTCAGAACAAATTCCTCTCAAACGATATTCCAGGAGAAAATTGCAAATTTCAAAGCGTATTTGCTTAAGAGAGGCTACCCAGAGGACCTCATTACCACAACCCTCTCAGAGGTGAATTTCAAAAACAGGAAATTAGCTCTTCAACAGAAACCGAAGCCGAACTAACGAATCTTGCCTTTTGTTACACAATACCAACCATCAGTGCCAAACCTAAAGCAAATTCTCATGAAAAACTGGCATTTAATAGAAACACAACCACTTCTGGGCGAACTATACAAAAATCCGCCGCTAGTATCTTACAAAAGAGCGCGGTCGCTCAAAGACATACTCGTGAAGGCCAAACTTTGAATAGGCTATTCTAAACACGCGCTGGGAGTCGTGTAGGCCTGTCAACCCCATTTAACACAAAAAATCCCGCCAAAAGATCCTAACTCGAAAATCCTAACTCGAAAATCCAACTCGAAATTCCAACTCGAAATCTAACTCGAAATCCAACTCGAAATCCTAACTCGGTAAATAGGCAACCTGTGATTAATGTGTTCTTTGATGAAGTCAGAATCATTTTTAATTTGAATCTTCTTCGTTTTGGTAGGAACCCTTTATTCATTCGAGGGAGATAAGCACAATTGAGCGATTAAGCATCATTTAGCGGTTAGCACAATTTACGAATAATAACATTTTTGCATTAATTATTGCTCCGGTGATTATAGAGACGTGCGCGCTCTAATCGGTCGAGAATCGTGTAAGGACTCGCCATAATTACCTCGCGGGGGTGATTTTAGCTGATTCGCTAAATTTCAAAATGGGTGCCTCGCATTTTGTCCTTGTTATACAGGAATTGATAAACGCGATAGAAGGTACAATTCTTTGGAGCGCAAAAGATGCTACTAAACTTGGAGTGACATTTTTAAAAGGAAAGATATAAAGTTTTTGCTGGTTAACTTGAATAAACCTGTTAAATCCTAGTGGTAAGTGGCAGCTCATCTCGATACGAGCGACCAAAACAATTCATTTTCAGAAATACTGAAAAAAGTTTCAGGCTTAGGTTTAGTGTTTATTCACTTCGCCTTCAGTCAATGACTGTTAAACTGAACATGTTAAAATGCTTGCAAAAAAAACCAAAAAAAACACCGACATACTTAACTGACCTTTGAGTTTGGTAGGCCCTCCGAACCTCATCTTAATCATCTTACAGAGCTGAGCGATGTGTCGTAATCCGGAGAACAGTTATCGGAGAAAATGACTCAAAATTGATCCATAGACTAGCAGCCGCCTGTTTTTGTTTATCAGACATTCAAAGATATATTAAGTAACAGTCATTGCGCCAGTCGCCTTGAGCTTTAATAAATTCAGATGGTATTATGGGCTTGGAAAGCAAAAGTTGCGCCCCCGCGCCTAAACCTATATGGAGAGTAGCTAGAGGATTATAGATCAACGGCACTAATAACCCTAGTGAGAAAAGAGCAAAAATGTGCATATGTTATAGGGCGGGTAGAACCAGCTGATAAAACTGAAAATAAAGACATGTCCTGCGGGGTAATATGTAAGCGATTGGACAGCGCGGCTACGGGGCACAACAAACTGCCTGGTATGCGCAGCAATGGTAAGGAAAAAATGCGTTCCTGAAACGGAATAGTTTTGGAGGCGCGAACGATGCGTGGAAACTGACGAACATCTGACCGTAAACTGACCTTAGTCGAGGCCGCACGATCAACAACTAAATTTGACTTTCGTAAGAATGTCTAAAAAGCCGTTTAGAAACGCGTCCACATGGCGACGTGCAAAGGATTTGAAAAATTAAAAAGGGGGACAAGGCGTAATAATATAATATAATAATATAATATAATAATATAATATAATAATATAATAATAGTGAGGCGTGAGTAGTCCAGTGGTCAGTGCGCTGGACTCTGGGTTAAACGGCCCGGGTTCAAGTCCTGGCTGGGGCTTCACGTTGAGTCCTTAAGCAAGACACTTCACTCACATTGTTTCGTCTTCTCGGATAGGACGTAAAGCCGGAGGTCCCGTCTCTTAAAGGGTAAGGGGTAAGAGACGTTAATTTCCCACGCACGAGATTACTGTGTGCTGGATGTCCTCCCCTGGGGTGGGTTGGGTGGGAAAACAGCAGGTCCACATCAGCTTATACAGTTGCCAATAAATTCAACCTGCTTGAACAAATAAACATGATGATGATGATGATGATGATGATGATGAAACGCGGAGTAATTGGTGCCTTGCGCTTGACTGCCGTGCTTAAGTAGTGTTTAGCTCCGTCTAACAACAATTTATAACGATGATCAGCATCCCAAGCCAATTGATGACCTAGAGGTTTATGCAATGTGTTTGATACTAATCAAATGATTCAAAATAGTGCCATCAGCGCGGCCGAGTGATACCAAATATGCTATGTAACGCGTAACTAATTTAACAGTCACTGGGAAAGGAGCAAATGAAACCTTGTCGCAAATCACAATATAACTCTGTGTATGCGAGTTCAAGTTCCTTTGGGTAGAATCGGCGTATGTAGCATCCATCGAGGCACGGCCAAGTGAATCCAAGGCCAGAAGATCAAGTACCGATTGAGCTGAACGTCGACGATCTGGGGAAAAGTCCTGAGGCTAATCGATGGTGCTTTTCTTAGCCGAACTTTCTTGTCTTGATGCGCACGTGGTGGCTGATGAAATTTGATTCGGTGCTTGTGCGAAGTAATCTAAAATAATATTTAGGAAAACGTAAAGTAGAGTGTTAATGTAACATTGGTGAATGAAGTATCTTAAATCCAGTGTTAAAAAGCTTTTTCATATTCTGGAAAATTAACTTACTCGAAACCATTAATGTCCATGACAGAGTTATATTTTTGTGTTTGTTTTACATGTCACCTTACCAGAACAAGCTTTTGCTTTGATTTCTTCGATCTTTTCTTTAAGTTTGTGCCTGTTGCCGTTCACCAAACAAGTGCAAGATTTCGAATCTTATACCTGCCTCTACCACAGCAACAGAAAAGATGTACACAAAACGCAAGGAAATTATATTTGTGGGCGATTTAATACTCCTTAAAACCAAAATGGCTTAAATAAAGAACTCACAAATTTTGCAAGACAATTCTGCTTAACTAATAACAACAAGCGACAAGAACAACAAATCATTCTAAAACGCTACTGGACGTCGCTCTTGCTTCACATCCCGAGACACTTGCCAAAAGTGGCACCTTACAACTTGGCATAAGCGATCACGATTTAATCTTCATTATCAGAAAACAAAAACTACCAAAACCTAAAGCAAGAACGATAGAATTTCGTTCACTCAAGAACCTGAACTTAGAGGCCTTTCTCTCTGATTTACATAAAGTCCCGTGGGACAGCTCATACATCTACGATAACATCGATGATATCTGGTCTCACTGGTCGTCTCTTTAGAAGCAAGTTGTCGACATCCATGCTCCACTAAAATCTGTACGAATAAGAGGTAACCAACTTCCATGGATTAACCCCAACATTCAGAAGCAAATCCGGGTACACAATCGCCTTTATAAGAAATATCGTCGCTTTCCCACAGATGAAAATTGGTGCAATTATACAATTCAACGTAATGTGGTGACTAACTTGAAAAGATAATTCCTAAAACAATTCTGCAACGACGCAGCATCATCAACAACAACATCCAATGCTCGATTCTGGAAGTTGATGAAGCCTTTAATACCAAATAAGAGCAGATCTGACATGAACGATAACCTTAATATTTACCTAATTGAAAACGGCGAGGTTGTACCAGGTCCCAGTGTTGTTTCCAACAAGTTCTTTGCTCAACCAAGATTTGACAAACAAGTCTTACAGTTATCAGTAGAGGATTTCTCAGATCATCCTAGTATTACCGCCATAAAAAACAAACACTATGATTTAGAATTCGACTTCCAAGAGATAAACGCTGAGATCATTGGTGGCCATATTACAAAGCTCGACATAAAGAAAGCAACAGGCCCGGACGGCTTCTCACCCAAACTACAAAAATTATCAGCACCTGTATTAGCTACTCCCTTGGCAACTTTATACAACTACTGCATCAACTCAAGCTCTATTCTCAGCGCCTGGAAATTAAGTAATGCCACGCCGATCTACAAAAAGGAAGAGTCAACCAACGAAAAGAATTACTGACCAGTAAGCGTTCTGTCCGGTATATCGAAATTATTTGAAAAAGTAATCTATGATCAACTTTCGGCTATCTTTACCCTATCTTCTCTCAGAACATATCCGGTTTCATTAAGGGTCACTCTTGCGCTACTGCTCTGATTAAATTTACAGACGACTGGAGAACTGCACTCGACGAAAGAAACGATGCAGCTGCAGTAGGAATTGATTGATCAAAAGCATTTGACAGCGTCTGTCACAACCTTCTCACCGCAAAGATAAAAGCTTATGGCTTCAAAGACTCTGCGCTTAAGTTGTTACAATCATACCTAGATGAGCGAAAACAGATAGTAAAATGCAATGACAAAACATCTGACTGGTCCTTTCTCAAATGTGGAGTACCTCAGGGAAGCCTTCTAAGCCCCCTGCTGTTCAATATATACATTAATGATATGAAGGACTTCATTTCATCTTCGCTCCTAAGGCTCTGCGCAGATGATATAACGCACTATGCTTCCAACACAAGCCCAACAGTCTTACAATACATCATGAACCAAGACATGGCCAAACCCTCCAACTGGCTAATAGAAAATTTCCTGAAATCTAACGATGAGAAAATGCAAGGAACGATAATGGGTAAATCAAAGTACGATTATGAATTTAAAAAAATTATTAAAAAAAAATTAACTTCTATTTGAAAACAGTGCTATTGAAACCAAAGACCACCTCAAGATCGTGGGAATAAAGTTGGATAATAAACTATCTTTCCAGGAACACATAAAGGATATCCATGATAAAGTCTATGTAAAAATAGGGGCACTAAGACGCATAAAACGCTTAGTACCAAAGAACACAATGACAGCTCTCTACAGAAGCTTTATTCTGCCTCATTTCGAATATTGCAATCCTCTTTTCATTGGTCTTATAAAAACGTTAAGTAATAAACTAGAAAGGCAAACCATTATGGTCTAAGAACAGTTTTAAACTTAAATAACTCAGTGTCTTATGAATCTGCCCTTACATTAATCGACATGAGATCATTATTAAATAGACGCATAGAACAATCACTCATCATATTTTTTAAATGTTTCAAGAAAAATGGCCCAACTTACATTTATAATTTTTTAAGTCCCGTAATCTAAGTTATGATTTACGTAACAGAGGCCATAATGTTGAACAGAAATCTTACAGTACTGAATTCATGCACAACTCCTTTTCACAAATTATTTCTCGAATTTGGAATCAGTTACCTTCGTCAGCAAAGTCTGCTAAAAATGTGTAAATCATAGATCAATTAGCAAGCTCGATTTTCCCCGTTGCCAATGCAACAATTGTTCAATTTGATATTTATCATTTCGAACGATTATTCTCAGCATTTGTCCCCACTATTTAAATTACATCAACTCATTACATTATATATCATATTTATTATCGAACAACCTTTTTTTTTCAATATTGTATATACATAATGCTTTTGATATTTTCTCTGTCAATCACTTTTGTCATGAGCCTCTGGCTCGGGAGATCTGGGCAACCACTCCCTGTGTAATTGACTTTAAATAAATTACTATTACTATTGTGGGGATCGCTTTCGTACATCCCGGTGGTAACTTGTTAAATTCAAGCAATTTCCTGGAAAAAATTATGCTTATTACCAGGTTTTTAAAATGTTGATACGGAGCGAGGACGAGGTGCTTTTTAACGGAATTGTAGTTGCATACACAGAATCAAAATATGGCGTCCAATTTGAATTGCCATTGTTCTGCACTGAAAAGCCTCTTACACATGTGATAATCCTTTTGTGTTTACACGTCAAGACGAGGCTGGTAAGTCCAAAACAATGGTAATTCAAATTGGACGCCATAGTTCGATTCGGTGAATAGATGAGAAAACTTTTGCGTTCAGGAAAAAGAGAGCAGCGGTAAAAATACATACGGCATTTTGCTTCGTTGCACGAATTTATCCTTACAGCTGTTCCTAGCTCACTGCAGATCTTTCCACCGTTAGATGGTGGGGGATTGGTGCAGGTTCTTGTAAGTATTTTTGTCCCTCCTCCACATGTCACACCGCACTCAGACTCAGATCACTCGGTGTAACCACCATCAATCGCTATGCACACACAAAAAGACAAAGGCTGCAAGTCCAATTGTGCTTCTTTCCCTAAGTTACAGCATATGACAGGAGAACAAAAACCTCTTTATATTTAATCACACCACTTTAACCATAGAAGACGCAGAGTGACAATGAAATACTCATGGCATTCTGCTTCGTTGCACGAAACGGTCTTTTCAGCTGATCCCAGTTCACTGCAGTCCTTTCCACCGTTGGATGGCGGCGGATTGGTGCATGTTCTTGTCAGTGACTTTTCTCCTCCGCCGCACGACACGCTACATGTAGATTCAGACCACTCAGTGTATCCGCCATCGATTTCTTTCAAGAGAGAAAAAATGAAAACATGACTTTCACTTGATTAGGAAGCTGCAAGGGCAAATTAGATGTTTTGACTAAACACTGTTGTAAACAATGATGTTCTTTCATTGACTCACCGTTACCCATAACAACTCAAAACCACCCCTTCATTTCACTTGCCTGGCTGGTCCGTTTAAATCATTTATACTTGAGACATGCACAAAGGATGCACTTAGAAATAGGATCGACACCATTTTCTTTGCTCGTCACCACCAATTCTATTTGTTACTCCCCTTACCTAGCAGTTTTCTGTTTTTAACGAGCTAATGAACGTCTACAGCTTGTAGGCAACAACGTACCAATTCCCTCTGTGGTGTTGTTGTTTATTATTATTTTTCAGAACATTACAAACAAATTTACACAACCCGCATATAGCATTACCTAGTCTTGGCGGGTATAAGAGATAAATAAGTAAATACTACACATTGCAAGCTAAAGATGTTTGATTACCACAATAAGCTAAAGAGATTTTACAATAAACTAAAGAGATTTTATTACTGCAATATTATTGGGGTTATAAGCTAAAAAATACGTACAGTTGTCATACAAATTAAATACCGCCTGAGCTCTGCTTCTGCTCTAGTTTGGACTGACTGAAAATCTGCTTGCTCATTTTTGGGAGATCGTTGGTCTCTCTCAGCCTGTGCTGCTGCTGATGTTGACTCGTCGCCATCTTTGTTAGCTAACTGTGATTTGAGTTTCTTGATCTCTTCAGCGAGATCTTCAATTTGAGCTTTAACCTCTAGATTCTTCTTCTTTAACGATCAATTAGGGTCACTCGGCATATTGATGATTGAAAACTTGACAATTACTAAAGAAAATAGTATACAATGCACCAAGAAAACGTTGAAAAAGTTGAAGCTAGGACGGAGCTGCAAACTATGCGTCCATCTCGGTCGCTCACCGCTGACCAGTATGTTTTGGTGTAACGGTACTTACCAGATTACTTTATATAAGGATTTTCAGTGAACGAATAAGCTTTCTTAAACTCAATTATTTCCTTTAGTAAATCATCTTCCTCTTAAATGCAGAGGCACTAGTTTATGTTTTAAAATCCAACGATGTTTCAAGTAATTGTTTTTTCCAACATAAATTGAGAAGTTATTTCTGAGCTCACCACAGGTAGCTTCTAGAATATCGTCCAAATGTCCAGAGAGGTCCTCAAAATCAGGGTACAGAAGCACTTTTCCATTCTTTCCCGCAATCTCTGACATCGTCTCATTTTCTTAGAAAACCTTTTTTCCAACTCCAACGACAATTATGCTCACACCTTTGCTCTGTTTGAAAACAAGAGAATGAAACCTTCTCGAGATCACAAAATGCAACGCTCTTCAGTATATGAGGTTCGTGTGCAAGTTGAAATCCTCGGGATGGTTCTTCACAGATTCTAAAGAAAGTTTACGAAGTTCCAAAAATATGTTTTTTTGGCGCCTTTCTTATTTCACATCTACTATAAATATTTCATTACTGTCCATAATGTTCGCTTGGTAAAGTATATTCTATATACAAGGCTAAAAGATTGGGAAAATATTGAAATGTTTGAAACAAAACGTTTTCGGCTGCTTGCCGTTATTAGGGAAAACACCGTTTGGTTCAAACATTTTAATTTTTTCCCAATCTTTTAGCCTTGTATATAGAATATATTTCATTACTGTCTGTGAATTTTGTTTCGCCCCTCATTTAAATCGCCGTGGTGATCTTTTTACATCTTTATGATTTACTTTAATTGCTTACCGAGTGGAAACACCAAACACATCCGAAAAAAGACGCCTAAACGGACAGGACTCAGGTTTTCTAATCTTGTGTACATTCTGGGTAGATTAGTGCTTTCTACCCAGTGCTTTCTAGTATTACCTGAATAGGCGGTATATGAAGATGAAGTCTATTTCTTTTACCTACAATACTTTGATGGAATGTCAGGTCGTTTATCCCTCTTTGACGTATAAGGTTTCCCATCTGTAAACATGATTATGAAGTTCTTAGCATCTGACCTGTCTCCTCCTTTTTCGGTAAACATCTCTCTGGCGGCAAGATCCATGGCAAGGTCTGTTCGTGTTCCCAAGGCCTTAGGTCTCACGCTTAATGTCTTCTGAACAAGGCGTTTTAATTTGTTTTCTTCGTGGTTTGGTTTATCGTGGAAGTTGCTCTGGATAGCGACTTCCTTTGCAAACGTGATGATGGCAAAATGATTTCCTGAAGGGAAAACACCTTTCTTTTCCACCAGCTCATCGATCAGTTTTATCTTTTTACTTCCCTGCCGCTTGCCTATACTTCTTGAAATGTCTTCCAGTATCGCGATATCCAATTTTTGATCAAGACAGTCACCTAACCATAGACAGTATCATTTTTATCAATTATTTATCCCGTACATGTTCTAAATGCATACTTATTTCTACAGATAGATTAACTCGTTGTCCAGGATCCTGTGAGGAACATGAGTAAAGACATTTGCTGGCCTTAAGCAAAACATCTGGTATATGGGTTCTATTGGTTTCCTCTATCTATCCCTTTGTACATAGATATCGGTAATGTGCACGATATTCTCTGATGTTGAAGCTAGTTATCTTCCTGGCGCGCAGTGAACCTGATAACATTTACAGATAACAATATGTTCATGGAAACCGGCTTTGTCAACGATTCGGCAAAGCGAGTCTTCTGCAGATGTAGCTGTACTTAAAAATAACAGCACGATGGTCACTAAGGAGAAAAGTGCACGTTTCTTGTAGTCTTCTTTCAGCCACTGCATCGCGCACAGATTTCCACGATGGGTTCAATATATTGACTTTTGTCTTCATTTTCCTTACCTAATTCAAAAAAGCAAATTTTCTCCAGGAATTTGAAATAAACCAGCTTTAGTGTTCTCGTTTCAAAGAGACCATTATGGCGGATTGTAAACAGCTAATGAGATATTCTTATTTACTGCATGGTGCATTGAATTCGATTACCAAGGAAAGCCCCTTGTGCACAAGAATGGTGTCTGCTATTCGAGAGAACAACTGTTTCGAACTTTTAGCTGTGCATATATCAAGGAATGGACGCTAGAGTTGCTCTCGACTGCTCTATATCGGGCGTGCTCTCCAAACTTTCCACGTGCATCCATACATCAGAGCCAAGCATAAACTAATTGTTTCATGTTCCAGAGCTGATGACACTCGTTAGGTAGAAACTTTGTAGTCCCATATAATTACGTTAAACATTTAGGAAGATAACGAACCTTCCGGCTGAGGTGTAGGTATTTCTTCTGCAAGGAATAAAACGATCAGTTAGTGTGGATAATTATCACTTTAAAGTACCTATTAGATTATCACAGTTGTTTTAATAATAATGATAACGATAATAACGACTTCCACGGTGACAAAGGATGCTCCTTTTATTGAAGGTGTACTCAGAAATGAAACGAAGACCATTCAGGCCATGCAGCTACAAACCTATCTACAAACCAAATCTATGAATTTATCTCCTAAAAATCCGTCAAAAAGAATTCCAACAAACATAAAATGAATATAGCTTGATGCAAGTTTTTCCAGGTGTTCTATTGTTAGCTCTGTACGACTTTCTGATTGTTTGCAGTCGACTGCGCCGCACTTAAGGTGCCCCCTGGTAATTTTATTTTATTTTAAGGCTCAGTCAGCCCCTTTAATGTTTACTTACCAATCGCTAACAGCTACGTCGAACAGTTCTAGTTAACAGACTCTTAACACTATCGGCCGATGTAAAGAAAATGTGTTTACCATCCAAGGTCAAAATAACTATTCTAAACACACTGAAAGATAAAGCAATTTGACAAGGACAGCTTACCACATGTAGCTTTCACGATGTCGTCCAAATGTCCGGGGAGGTCATCAAAATTAGGATACAGAAGGACTTTTCCCCTCTTGCCAGCAATCTTGAACATTGTTCCTTTTTCTTTACGTACGTTTTTACCGACTCCGACAACAATTATGCTCACACCTTTTCTCTGTTGAAAGACAGTGATTCTGATTTTAACAAGGTTATGAGCTGCAACAATCACTCTAATATCAGCTTAACGCACGTGTTCAAATTTTGGAACGTTCTGAAGTTTTTGCGATACTTCTTCGAAAATCGAATTTGGAAGAGTGAATTCAAAGTTTCTCTGGTATAATCTTTTTCGTGCCAATTTCCATAAAACGATAAACGAAATATCATTCACGTTGGTCTGTATTCATTGTTTGGTATGGTATTTTCCACAGCAAAGCGTATTTACGTTAATGTTGTTAGCTCCGCGAATGTGATCGAAAATTAAAAACAAACAAACAAAACTTGCCCTCAAACAAAACGAAGAGTGAAAACGGAATCCTTTTAGTTAAACTGGTCTGTTTGTTTTTTTTTTTACCTCGAACACTTCAATGGAATCCTCAAACGGAATCTCAGGTCGTTTCTCCCTCTTTGACTTAAAAGGTTTCCCATCTGTAAACATGATTATGAAGTTCTTAGCATCTGGCCTGTCTCCTCCTTGTGTGGTAAACAACTCTCTGGCGGCAAGATCCATGGCAAGGTCTGTTCGTGTTCCCCAGGCCTTAGGTCTCACGCTGACTGTCTTCTGAACAAAGTGCTTTAATTTGTCTTCTTCGTGGTATGACTCATCGTTGAAATTGCTTTCGATAATGTCTTCCTTTGCAAAGGTTATTAGAGCAAAACGATTTCCTGATGGGGAAACACCTTTCTTTTCCACCAGCTCATCGATGAGTTTTATCTTATCACTGCGTTGCCTGGAGTTCATACTTCGTGATACGTCAGCCAGAATTGCGATATCCAGTATTTGATCTCGACAGCCACCTACCGGTAGTAACATTATTAATTATTAATTATTAATTATTATCCTTTTGTGAGTCGAAGTGCAAACAAAGTTACGCAGCCTGAGGAAAAACTTCGTGTCTCGTATGTTGCGCATGGTCACAGCAGAGATTAAAGTTGGCCTTTAAGATAGCGCACGACATAATTGTACTGAGCCGATACACTCGTAGATATCTGTTGCGTATAATTGGGTCTGATATTCATGGGAAAATGCAAAATAACAAACCATCTGCCTGAGATAAATCTGGGGATGAAAAAGAAATGAAATACTATTAATTATAATACCCAAAAACAATATAAAATAAAATATTGATGCTGGTAGCGTCCTAAATGATATGGTCCTAAGGATCTCGAGGGCAACTAAAAAAGAAATATTTTTTAGAACAACTAGAATTATAACATAGATGTTAGAGCGCAGACAAAGCGTTAAAGGATAGTTTGACCGGTGACCAACCCAAGGCAATGTGACATTGTGGAAACAACCCTACAGGTCTTTTAAAAACCCGTATAGTTATGAATAGTGATGATGATGATAATAATATAGATAATGACCATGTATCAGTGACTGTCAAGAACGTTTGATCGGGTTGTTTGATCTCCCTAATAAGATGTCGGTTGAAACAATTATAATCTCTTATGATAACTCGAACCCTGCTAGCTCGAAACATATTCCTTGCCATTGGGAGTTTGAGTTAGCGGAGTTCCTTTGTAGATGATTCCTCTGTACAAAATTTATGCATAAAATGCTTCCTACCTGAAGACAGGGCCAAAATTAAGATGATACAGACCCAAAAAGTTTACATTGTCAACAATTGCTCGAATTCTGGAAGACAATAGCAGTGAACATTATTTCAAAGTGTGACATGTGCATGCTTTAATTTATGATTAGATTCCATGAATGATGAACAAAATTACTATTGCAAATATCACCCACATTAAGGAGCCCTCGGCCCCTTCATTAAAATTGATTCTGCTACATCAAAACGCTGGTCACTTTGTTTGTTGGCTTTTTCAGACACAACTCACCAGGTGTGATGTTCGCCGGAATGAAAAGCTTTGTTGAGTGACTTAGGATATGATTATATCTGTTGAATTTTGTGATGACCATACGTCATGCCAGTTAAACTCCAAACTACAAAACGGTCTCTTACAAATGCTCATCCTCTCCAAGTTCTTTACCATAATATCAACATTTGACATTAACCAACCTGGTTACCTTTCATTGACGACTACACCGAAGATGTGATGTTTTTAGCATTAAATCCTAAGCGATAAATGTCAGAAAATTTCGTCGAATTATCCATCACGCGATCTAACTTAATCTGTCATAAATGCGATGGTTTGTTCTTGAACAACAGGTTTTTAATGAACACTTAAGAAGCGACTCATTTTTTGTTACTATTTTCCTCATAGCAACACTGATGACTAGAAGGGCATATTTCTAAATTCGAACCTGTCAGTTGTTATGAAGATTGTTAAAATATAGGAAACGGGTGACTTTAAGGCCACGGATTCGAACCACTCATCTACATCCCTGAAATGTCCTGCTAACCAGGTGGGCTTCTGAAGTGAAGGACTGTACTCCGATTTTTTTTTCATTTTTTTTTTTTTTACTTAATACGTATCTTTACCATCGTTTCCTATTCGCCGGGGGCTGTGATTGGTCGCGAAAATGTTGGGAACGCTTTTGAAGGTTTACTAAATGTTCTTCGCGGAGTGTGTGTGTCACGGCTCGGTGATTTTCCCACAAATTGAAATCTCCTCTCGGGTCGTTGATCACAGAGAAATGAAAGAGTACCCAAGGGTGTTTTTGCATTTTTATAGGGCAGCAATTCTGGGTGGTTCTACATGGCCCCATTATCCTTTAGCTCCAATTCCTTGTTGGATCAATACTATCACACTCTTCCGTTTTCTTGCTCAAAAATACACATAGTTTTAAGAAACTGGATGATCAATCGCTTCTCAGCAAATTTTGATCAGGATTCGTTTTGATGCGAGGCTAACATAACAACGGGACAGCTTCTTACAAACACCCTTCTATCTAGCTTAAATGCCTTAGACCTCCTTGTAAATGAGAATGTTGACCATGTTCCTTACACGTATCATTGAAAGATAATCAGTACGAAGATTACGTTTTTTGTGCAGTTTTCAATAAATATGACCATCCAGGTTTTTTAGATCGGAGATGAGATTACATTTACGCCTTTTTATCAACTTTAATTTACGCTGGTTAAGGACTTAGCATTAAACCAGTTATCTGAAAGCTGTTTCCATCTCATCATAGTAAAATCAAACTTTTCTAACCCTTGTTACATCGTAGAGCACACTGTACCATGAAGGGGATGTTTTACCCTTAAATCAAAAGTCACGTAACAAGGACATTTTTCGACAGCACCCACCAACAGTTACGTCCATATGCTTATGTACTTGCAATTGTTTGTTGGGCTGGAACACTATTTCTCGGATAATGGAAACTTCAAAGAGGTACTAGTACAAAAGAATGAAAGCAAACGCACTTTTGAAATCTTTTTTCGACCGACCCCAGATGAAACGGACAATTTAGCTTAGTTTCGGAAATTTGACGGATTTAAATTTATGCAAAATACCCGACTGAAGAAGTGAACTTCTAAAGAGCTATTTGTGTCAAGTTTCTTTTAAGAACTTCCGTTCACAGAATGGAATAGATCTCCCTTTTGGATAAAATTAGTATTCTCAGACTGAAGACAACAGAAAAGAACTCCGTAACTGGCTGGGCGTAAGCAAAACTGAAGAACTGCTTGATTGTTTCCTCAATTGAACTTCCGTTTATCGACGGTAACGTGCGGTAAAACCTCGTTCTCGACTTCTTTATGCCGACTGAAGCGAAAAGGCAAAGTTGATATTTTGGAATTAGTCCGGAACAAACTATCAGTGAAAGAGCACGAGACTTACCTTTCAAGGTGGAATAAACTGATTTCGACTTCAAGCAAATGACGGTAAAGATGAGTTCCCACAATAATCTTTTCAGATGTGTCTCCTGCGTATGTAAAATTAAATTTTTATTGTCTATTCCTATTGTTCGCAACATGACAGGCTGCGCCATGATCATGACATCCCCTCAGAACTCGACAAACTCGCAGTCGGGGTCGATAACGGTTCGGTGATTTTCTAAGAAATCTCCCTGAGGGTACTTGATCACCAGACAAAAAACAGCTCAGTTAATTAACTCGGGAGACTATTAAGAGAAGTGTTTATCCCTCAAGAAATTTGAAAAATAACAAGAGAGCACTCCCCTATTTGCATTATTAGGTTGGAAGGGTGGCAACGGTGATCACTGTCAAAATTTGTCATTGTATCATGCTGTTTAACATAATGTTTTAGACTTGTAAATTGACACTATGCTCTTTGTCTTCTCCATCCAACGATTCTCTTATGTATTTTGTCAGCTATCGTGCACATCAAGAGTAAAGTCATCCACAATTGAGTTGCACATCTAGCTATTGTTGTTATTATATTGGGCGAATTCGTATCATGCTTGCGTCGAATCCTACATGGCACTCACTGGACAAAAATTGAACGTCTGAGCATAATTAGTAAAGGAGACTGCTCCCTCTATTAATTATGGTCTGAGGCAGGGAAATTGTTACTAAGCGGACAACATATATGCTCGGGGGATTTAATATAAGAATTTTTGAGTATTAGGGAGAGAAATTCCAGTGATATTATGGGTTTCTTGAACTCAAATTTCTGTTTAGGGGTACAAGTCATTCATTAGTCCATAGTTAATAGAGGGAGCTAACTATGATTAGTCAGTGGAAGTCGTTTGCCATTTCTTCGTTAGCTGTTTGGTGATGGCTGTGACCGATGTATCTCTTCTTCTCTTTAAAGTATTGTAAAGAAGCCACAAGAAGCTTTTGATGTGCGCGGTATATAAAAATTATAATTATTATTCTACGGACTGACGAGGGTAGTATTTTCAATCTATCCACGAAAAATATAGCTTAAATGCCAGAGATGATAGAACCCTCGGAGTAGCCTTATGTTAAGCGAGACATTTGGTTTACAAAAGTGAGGTGCATATTGGAAATATCATGGACATGACTGTGAAAAGGTCCATGCCATCTTGTTTGGAGAGATGGAAAATAGGGTTCTTGATTCTGTGGACAATGTTGTCGATGGTTCATTGGATGTATATCATCATCAGGATGTTACATCGAAACTGAAAGAATTCAATATTGTCAAGGGGTGTCACTGGAGGCGAAAAAGAGGAGAAATAGACAATGGGATTGAAAGGGAGATTTACGGTGCCATTGCCAGTTAGATAAACAGAGATAGTGACAGTGACAATGAAAGAGACGGCGCCACTGACAATGGCCGAGACAGTGTGAGTAACAGTGACCGTGTCGCAGACTGTGACAGTGGGAATATGAGAGAGAGAGAGAGAGAGAGAGAGAGAGAGAGAGAGAGAGAGAGAGTGAGTGACAGATACAATGAAAAAGACAATGACAGAGACAGCGAGGAAGACAATGATAGTGACAGAAAATTCTAAAAGGAAAAAGTTAGTCACAGTGAAGTGACAGTGACTGAGTAAAGGACAGTGAAAGTAACAGTGAGAGAGATGTAACGGTGAAACCATCAACGACAGTGACAAAGACACAAGGGAGTAACAGTAACAAAGGCAGACACTAAAAAAGTGACATGGACAGTGACAGCAACATTAACAGTGATATTGATAGTAACAGTAACAGTGCCATCGACTGTGAAGAGACAGAGACTGTCATAGCGAATTTACTGAGACAGTGACAGAGACTGGCCTAGGGAGAGCAACAATGACAGCATCAATCATAGAAACGGAGATAGGAACAGAGACCTAAAAAGAGGTGGTAACAGTGACAGTTACAAGGTAGTAAAGCAAAAGAGACAGGGACTGAGATACTAACATTCAAAGTGACAGTGACTATGATGGTGACACTGATAGCGAGAGTAACATAAACTGACAAAGAGATAACCACTGAAAAAACTAGTCACAGTGACCCCTGTGACAGAGACAATGAAAAGTGACTCTGTCAATTGCAGTGAGAGAAACAGGAGTATATAAAAAGAGAAGTTATTGGAGATAAAAGGCAAGCTTTTAAGGGACAGTCGGTGAAGGGGGGACCGACCAGGGTGGGGCCCGAAAATACTTCGGGTAGGGGCAAAGAAAAGGACTTCAAGGCGTTTCCGGGTTAGTTCAAGGTAGGAGCGTGAGGATAAACGGCGGGAGCGAAGAAGAAAATTTGGATCAACTTGTCTTGTGCATAAAGGATAAAATGCGTATGGTCATGTGCTAGCTAGGTTATTAAAAGTTTATGGCAAGTTTACGAGTTGAAACACAAAACTACAGCGAGTCGAGGGGAGAGGCGGTTTAACACGAAACTGATCATTTAACCTAAATCTAGCAAATAAAGTATCAGATAAAATGTTCTCGATGCAGTCGTTAATATTAAAGTTTAGTCATTTATCACCATGCATTTCTCGTTAACTTTTAATTTGTCAAGAAATAAATTGAAAGTCTCTTAACACAGCCCACTCATTGGAAATATTGAGAACTGTACTGTTTGCTACTGAAAGTGACCTGCAGATCAAAATTAATCATGAGAGAAGTCCACCCATACTCACAGCTTGATTGCACATAACTAACATATGACGGGCTATTTAAATCAATTGCTAGTGTTGGTGTTCTTGTTATTAGCTTATATCAAGAACAGAAGATTCCCAAACTATGCTAAGAATGACAGTTTCTTTTGCCATACATTCTTATTCATTAATCAAGGCCCAGACTGACTACACAATGGGCCACCATTGGCAATATTTCATGAAGCTTGATGTTGAAATTTTCACAACGCTTTCGCCTTCCACTTTATCTCTTAAAATACCGGTTCGCTGAGTTCGCGACCCATGGACTGAAGCCTTTTCATCCGGGTTCTCATGATGTTTCAGTCTATTAATAGTCATAGAGCCTGAATGAATTTACATTGCAACCTAATATTTATATCATTATGGTTAAGATATAGAGCTGAATCGTGTAACAATCTTTTGTTTTCTGTCATGAAAAACAAATGTTCTTTGAAGTTCAGGTGTCCTCTCAGAAGTCTTGACGTATCAGCGTTCATTTTAGCCGATGATCTTATCATCTTATTGTAAAATTTAGCCCCACGACCAATATTAACAAAACTCCACAGTGGTTAAGATTTGTTGTCGAAGTTTAATCGCCGCGGGATTTTCAAGTCTTTTCAAGCAAGATAGAAAAGCAGATGTTGACTAAAAATAAGTTCAATTATTGTTTGTTCCATCACATATATAAATGTGAGACTAAAAAAGAAATTATTACACGACTCGAGCAGTCACAGGGCCAATAACTAAAATCGACCAATCAAAATGCTCTATTGCTGGTCAATATTCTCTCAGTAATGGACCGGGCACTGTCCCGAATGGTCCCGAATGATACCGCACTTGTGTCCCTTTGACCTTCAGTCGTATAATAAATCTCTTTTTAACCAAGCTTGCTCGGGACCGTACTGGAAGAATATCGGCCCTCGGTCTTTTTTGTACGGACCTCGCCGCGCTCGGTCCGTACCGTCAAGACCTCGGGCCGATATTTTCCCAGTAGGGCCCTCGCGCTTGGTTAATAAGATATATTTATTGGCTAGCAGTGGGGAAGAAGGTGGGGGAGGTGGGAGGGGTGAGCAAGCACCCAAGGTACACAGTTGGAGCTCCCTTTCGCCCGTAACACTCTCTCCTGGTTTCGCTCAGTACATTTGAACAAGAAAGTGTGGAGCTCGCCAGTCACAAAAAACTATAAAGAACTGCAAAAGGAAAATCGGTCTTGAATTTTCTTTCCTGAAAGGTGGCAATTTTCAACATGATTAATTATTACACGACTCGGGCAGTCAGAGGGCCAATAACTAAAATCAACCAATCAAAACGCTTTATTGCCGGTCCAATATTCTCTCAGTATTGGACCGGGCACTGTCCCGAATGGTCCCGAATGATACCGCACTTGTATCCCTTTGAACTTCAGTCGTATAATAAATCTGTTATTAACCAAGCTTGCTCGGGACCGTACTAGAAGAATATCGGCCCTCGGTCTTTTTTGTACGGACCTCGCTGCGCTCGGTCCGTACTGTCAAGATCGCGGGCCGATATTCTCCCAGTACGGCCCTCGTGGTTGGTTAATAAGATATATGTATCATTTAATAAGTTCAAAATGTCCGCTCAACTTTCACCGAAAACAACCCAGGTGGGGTCATTATTTGACCTCGGAACGTCATCTGTGAGGAAAGCGCGGCAAGGATTTGTTTATTTGGAGTGGCTAAATAGTAATACAACAGTGTGAAAAATGCCATAGGATATGCCTCTTTTATTGCAGATATTATACAGAGTGCTTTACATTATTTAAAAAAAAGCTTAGTGTGTTTCCACAATGTACAGAAAAATACGCTCATCCTTGCTCTAACAGAATTTCCGGCCATTTTCAAATGAGCGGTACATTAAATCATAACAAAAGTGTTCCTATCAGCCACAACCCCTCTGAATAGCGCTTTTTGTTTCTTGTACGAGTCGAAAACAATAGGAAAAGAATTAATTTAAGTAACACTCTATTGAGACGGTTCTCTCCGTTTACGAAAAAGCTTTTCAACAATAACAGCAAAACGGTTGTGGTAAATATGTCAATAACAATACACGTGATTGTTTTCCGATATCAAAATTTAAACGATTTTTACGACTCATGCAATACTACATTACAAGATATGTCACCGAATCAATGATCTTGTCGATAAATGACACTTAACTGAAAGGTAAATACATTAGTTGTAGTTTATGCTCCATGACTAAATCAATACTAAACTACTAAATATCTTGACAAGTCTTTATCACCAACAGGGAATACCTCCTCAGAATCATTGCTGACAAATCTTCGTATTGTTTCAGATATAACAGGAGTAAATAGTTTGTTTAATACAGAAAATTAAATAAAAGAGCTGTTTTCTAATTTCTTATTCCTTTTTTAAGTTCAGCCTCAATCAGCTGGATCTAAATTGAGTTGTTTATCAATTACAACTTACTAAAAAACTGACTCAAAAGTTTGTCATTAAGGACACAGCTTTAGTTTATTCTAACACAACGAGACCCTTAAATTATCACCGTTATCATCGATACATATTTTCTAATGCTTGATGCACTACAAAATCCTAGCGGCCAGGTTCAAAATACAGTATTCAAAATGACAGTGTCTAACGACGATCGCTGGCCCATTTTCCCAATCTCTTTGCCGCGGGGTTCTTTGTAGCTCGAGCTTTTGGCTCGGCATCTTCATCTCCGAGATCTTCAATCCTGGAGTATTTGGTCGTGTCATAGGATCCCATGTCGAGCAGGTGCAGATATGTCTAAAGGGGTAAGCAATAAAAGAGGGTTATTCATGAGCGTCACAATGTTTTCTAACGTCAAGTCAGGTAGAAAATGAAAATGACCACTTCAAAGTACAGAAAGGACCCTCGATTTAAAGACACAGAAGGTTGGGCACAGAAGGTAAGTAGAGGGAATGGCGGGAGGGATGGAGATTGATGGGTTCGTTGGCACGAGAAATCTTAGCGTGCTTTATGTTTAAGAGCGTTTTTGTGTCAAAAATTAAATAACATTGATAAACTAAGACAAATAGGAAGAAACGTTACCACTAGCAGGAGCCTTCGAAATGAAAGCTTAAAGCACCAGAATTCCCGCAAGCAGCCCCAATAGAAGTCAGATGAACAATACAATCCCAAATCACTTCAGTTAAAATCGGTGGTCTAGGAAAGGTTAAATAATCACTGAGCCCTAAGTGAAGGACGTGTTCAAATCATGCTACAAACCTCTTCACGAAGGTAGGTATCCATTCTTTTGCGAAGGTTTTCAAAAGGAGGACGAAAGTCGGGGTTAAAATTCCAGCATCTTTTCATTATAGCATACCTGGAATTAAGGAATGAAGGTAAATACAGGATTGTGTTTTAATAATTAAGTGATGACCATCAACCCAGAAATCTTGAAGCCTTTGCCATATAATGGTTAAATGTTAAGAAATGTCTGGCTAGAACAACGGGAAATTGATATTTTCAAAAACTTTGAAAGCGAAAAGAAAACCCTTAACAAAACCAACTAATGGCCACTGTTAGCTTCTTTCATTTAACAGATTTCAATAACGAGAGGAGAAATCAGATTAGACTCAAGACAATGTTTTTCCAACAAGGAGGGGGGGGGGGGCGGCATTGGGGGATTTAAAATGAACCACAGTGTTTTATAACTTGATAAAGCAAGACTCACAGTTTATCATCAACATGATCGGGCTTTGGAAGTTTGTAGCCACGTGTGACCTGTGCAACTACGTTGCCTTCTGACCATCCGTCATAAGGAATTCCTCCTGTAAATGAATACAAAAATGTGCCTGTGATACTCCAGAATATTTTGTTAAAAAAAATATTGAGATTTAAATCAGAGAGATTCACTTCTAGTGCTTGATCAGAGCATTCGAAAAATGGTGTTTCCTAACCTGATACTTGCTGAAATTGATGACCACTTTTCTATTACGTAATTGGTAAGAAATGGGTTTCGTTTGTCATTTTAAGTCGCACACAAAATGATACCCGTCTTGTGTGATAGTAAAAGCGAGGAAAATCCCGAAACAACAGAGATTGAAACTTCGACAATCTAAGCATGAGTCATCAGTGAAGTCAATTTTGGTAAGACAAATCTATTTGTTAGAACTCATCAAACTAACGTCGACCAATGCAGTCTGACAGGCATTGACACTGACTAACAAGTTCCACATACGATACCTACACTTGACGGCCCGAAGGTATAAATATTTGTTATTTTGTTATTGAACATAGTTAGACTTACCAAGGGTAACTATCTCATACAGAACGATTCCGTAAGACCACCTGAAAAATATTTCAAAAAAATATTGCCAAGTGAGAGTTGTAAAAGATAAAAAGCCCAAGAGATGAGCTGCTCAGTGTAAGACTATACGTCATACATACACGTCGCTCAAGGTGGAAAGTCCAGCAAGATTTCCCAACAAAATTTCTGGTGCAGTCCATTTAATTGGCAGACGGCCCTGCAACGACAATCAGTGCTATCATACCGGTTTATTAGAAAGGACATCTTGCATGCAAACAATCGTAAACACTACGAATTGTTTGGCACTTCAGGTGGGTGGTACACTCCTTCTAGGGCTTTCGAGTGTCAAAATTTAGCAGTTGTCATAAATTTCAAACAGTAAAGTCAACAAACTCACTAGCTGTGGCAAAGCCAAACGTGGGACCATCTTTGCCGGGAAGGCGAATTTTAAACAGAGTTAGTGCTAACCTTAGGAATTTTTTTGCGAGTGGCACTGTAAAAAAGGCAAGACAAAGAAGATCTGCTACCTTTTTGGCATTTCCATGACCATATTTGAAGTTTTGATATGCCATGCCAAAGTCGGTCACTTTGCACACATAGTTGTTATCAAGAAGGACGTTTCGAGCTGCCAGGTCACGATGAATTATCTACCAAAAGAAAAAGATCCAAAATGTGAACCAGACGAAAGATTATGTAGATGTTTGCATGGTTTTACAGTAAATTTCAACGGACAGAAAAAATTACAATCATACAAACTCAAGTACTTTATTGCACAACGTATAATAGGAGCGACTCAAATAGACAATACTGACAGTAACTATCCTCAATAACTTACTTAAGCCCTCTGCAAACTACAGTGTATATCTTATCTCACCACTACCTCAATTTCAGAGTTTTCTCCTAAATTCCTTGAGATGAAAAGTCTTCCACAGCAGCTCTCTCTATCTTGGTATAGCGTTCAGACAGGCGCTCTTTTCCGACAACAGCAATAACTCCTACTACACGACTGAATCCTTATATACATTTAAAAAGTATTCCGGAACATTCCAGAAGCTTACAATACAAATATTTCGGTAGTATTACATCATAACAACAAAACCTAACAGAATATTCTAGAAGGTTCAACAGAAAGTTCATGCAAGTAAGTCCTCTTGATACTTATCCATAACAACGGGCTGTAAGAACTATTGTTCCTACGGTTTTCATTACAGACCAAAGAAATACCAAAATCATTGTGACATCAGATGACCCATTAACAATACTAAAAGAACCCTTGGCCTTCAGAAACATTCAGAATATCAAACCTGCTTTCAAAAATGTCGTTTAATTTAGATTTATCGATATTTAAGACAATCACAAGGTATAAAAATTTTTACTATTTATCTGAGGCAAAATTGAATGTAGTAGCATTTTGTTTACTTACTCCCCTTGATCCAAGGAATACCATACCAGCGGCGATTTGTTTGGCAAATAGCACAAGGTCATAGTTGTCCAAATCTTGAGCTCTTCCTTCTCCAAGATAATACCGATCCTTAATTCCTCGGCACTTTCTCATGTAACCAAGCAGGTCACCACAAGGCAAGTACTCCATGATAAGGATTGGATGAACTTAAAAATAACGCACAAAAGAAAAAACAAATCCAACAAAAAAAATGAAAACAAACAAAAGTAACAATCTCATACTCAGTCAAAATGTAACTGCATATACCAAGAATCATGCCTTAAACTGAATATAAACCTTGTCTGGTGATGCAGCCAATGAACTTCACTATGTTGGGCTGATTGCTTTCACCAAGAATCTTTCCCAGCTCGATCTCTCTCATCAAACATTTTCTTCCTTCCGCCCCTGCAGTGGCTACAATAAAAACGATATGCTTTATAGCCCGGGAAAAAACTTATTGACGAATTTTCTCGCGGTTAATAATAGAAAACTTTTGGTAAGGATTTAGACCTCACATTTTAGGAGGTCTTTGAAGGTCAGTTTGTGGCGCTCACACCTGCGAAAATGGAACTGATTAGCGATGGAATCCTTTCTTACTATTGAAGCACATGCTTGCTATCTTCAAATGCTTTATTTCTTCTGAAACTTTTATTTTCGTTATTATTAAAAATGACTTTGCATGAATCTCTCAGAGTGCCTTAGTTGACCCGTGATAAACAACCATTGGAAGTGCCAAACAGGTTACCCTTTGCTGTAAAGTATTTATCTAGGTGATTTGAGGAGAGATAGTCGACTGGATCTTACGTGTGAAGCATTTAGCAGCAACTGTGCGATTTCCAGGCCTCCCATTTGGAGAACTAAGAAGAGCTCTCCACACTGCTCCAAATGCCCCTCGCCCAATGACCTCTTGAAGTAGAACACGCTTCACTTCAATCTCCCATTCATCCACTTCTACATTCAACAGTTCCATCTCAACTGCCTCCCCTTGATTAGGACTAAATATTATGAAAATCAGTTTCTATTATAAATCAAAGTATATGTGATCAAGAAAATACAAACTAAGAAAAAGTTTTGAGTTTCTAAATTAATTGACCATTTCTTTACTCGATGGAATGAAAATCACTCTGAAGTTGGCAAAACAACCTTTTCTTGTGCAGAAAAACTAAGATTGTAGAATATCTCGTACATTCAGACAAGGTAAGAGCCACTTACCGTAAATATTGAGAATCCGCCGTAATTCGTAATTCATTTTATTTTTCCTAAAGGACCCTTTTAATGAACCTTTGTCGAAAATCAGATCAAAAAGTTCTATCGTGCTTTTTTCCCCGATCCGAAAAATCGAAAAGTTCAAATTACACCTAGCTGGCCGTTTCCGACCCCCCCCCCCCCCTACCCTTACGCAATGAAAAATTATGAATGAATTATTGAATTTAACCTATATTTTACCTCTACGAAGAAGACGCGAAGTATTTTATTTCATAGGGTCGCTATTCAGACTTAAACGTGACAACCTGCTAAGAGACTTTTCTTTTCAGAGAAACAAGGATCATCTGCTCGCACTCAAAATTTAAAAGCAGGATTGCAATAAGCTGTGGCGTAGGAAGTGGCGAAAGTTGCATAATTTTTCAATGCTTCACAGGAAGGGACGGCCATCTAGACGTATTTTAAACCTCTCGATTTTTCGGAGACAGAAAAGCGCAATAGAACTTTTGATAAAATTTTTCAGCAGGGTTCAACAAAAGGATCTTTAAGGAAAAATTTAATTAATGACGAAATTTTGCAAATATCGGCTGATTCTCGATATTTATGACCAGTGGCTCTTAACATTCAAAATGGAATGGTTGACATGACATTAAAACCCCAAGTTCAATGTGTTTTTTAGTCAAATACATTCCAATTTACCGAGTAGAGGTAAAAGGAAAACTAATTAACTTACAGAGCCATAGCAGTGGCTGTAGTTTCAAATGATAAATCAAGAAAGAAATAAAGAAGGAAAAATTTCTCCTTAACTTGAGTATTTCAAGAAAAATGTTATGCACTTAGGCGGTGAAGGGAGTTTCTACAAAGCAGTTACTAGGAATAACTTACAATAATAATTCATTATTAATGAAATCAGTGGTTTATTCAGAATTCTTTGTGCCAAGAAGTAATCAACGGTTTATGGTACATTATAAATCAGAAACAGTAAAAACATGCCAATAGTAACCAAAATGTTTTCTTTTTTTCTGCAAACCGAGATGATATTAATACCTATCTAATAGCAAAATTGAAGAGAACAATTGGAATATGGAGTGAAGTAAAAGTAAGCAGAAACAAGTCCAATGTTTGCTTCTGACACAACTATTCTCTGGAAAAGTTACCAAGGACAAGATATGAAGAATGAATCTTACCTGTCCTTAGGCGCTTCCAAAAATACCAGCATACGAGCAAAACAGCAATGACAGAAGTCACTGATCCAAAAATATAATACCACACCAGGGTTGGAATCCTCACAGCTGTTGGTACAAGTTAAACACATGGCCATTAGCCAAATGACAAAGCTAGCACATGTGATCATGATAATGGAAAGGTTTTTACCCAGTATTACCTATCCTCCCTGGATTCTGTCTTTTGCTAGAGTTTCTCTGGCTCATTTTTATCAGTACTGGCTCATTTACTATTTTATGGCAGACATTCCAAGAAAGGTTAATCAAAACTATGTTGTAGAAAAAATAACAAAAAAACCATAAAGCGAAGTCTGTTAACAAGCAAAGTGGCCCATCAAGCCGGCGCTTAACTCTGGTTTCCGTAGCATGAAGCTCCCTGGAGTATTTCTACTCCCTCCTGCTAGTCCATTGCAGGGTTACCCCCCATAATAATGTCAAATAACCTGCCTTTTTGCAAACTGGATGAAGAACAATTCCCATTACCCAGTAGGAAGCAAATAATCATGATGATACTGCAAACGATTATACGGTATCTAAAATTAGGTTCTACTGCATGTAAAAGGCTAAGGACCCAAATCTTCATTCGAAACTCATACTTACCATAAAAAACAATAACAACAACAACAATGGGAAAAAAAAAGCAGCCAACAGCATGATTAAAACGATGCAAAACTTTCAGGTTACATTAAAGTTGAAATGTTCTTTGCTGTTAAATAATAGATTGTTTTTAGGACACTACAATAATGCCAGCTTACAATTGACATTTATTGTCACATTGGAGCGGGCCACATTTCCTAGTCTGTTACGAGCTTCACAGGAATACACACCACTGTCCTCCTCCACGACCTTTGCAATATGCAGGTAACCTTTTTTCTCATCCAATTGCGTAAAGATGTCCGCTCTCTTCTTTATTTTGTCTCCATCTTTTTTCCAAGAGATATTTACTGTTGCTTTGTTGACAATGCAAGTTAACCTAAGCTCATCACCTGAAGTGAGGGTTGGATATGGTTTTGGACTCAATTCCACAGTTGGTTTTTCTGTGTAGAAAAAGAGATAATGTACATGTATACGAATCTTGATTTTTTATGAAAAAAGAAAATACCTTACTCTCAGTACCTTATTAGTAAGGCAATTATCATGGACACGAGGCAATCCAAAAGCGACCCCCTAAACAGAATTTCCAAGATGCTTCTAAGTAACCCCAGACCTAGCCCTTTGTTGCTATAAATAGTCTCATGACATGTAATGTGCCATTCAATGTTACAAATCGTTGTACTGATAAAAATCTATTGGAACAAAATTATCACAGTGACCATGACAAACTGTCAAAGTGATCATATAGAAAAGTTATTTCAAACAATTGTTTAACGGCGTCTGCGCAACAACTATGCTTCCCACAACTCATTACAGTATTTTTCCCAGATACCTTACACCCAAGTTAGTATTTCAACTCTTTGACTCAATTTTCTTGGAGAATTTCCAGGGGCATCAAGACTCTATCTCAAAACAGTTATTATAAGAATCAGTCTTAACACACTGTCAGTTATTTTTGGCCAGCCTTCAGACCAGCCAACATTTACAACTCATGTTTTACCCATTAGCAGGAAAGATAACATCAAAGAAGAAAGAATTGTATACTATTATTGTTAAAGGGGATACATCACCATCACTACCCTAACGGCTATTAAGTTTCAATAGCTACTGCTACCATTATTAAACTCATCATCATCATCACTGTCACTAGTATCAGTATCATCATTATCATTCGACCTACCAAAAACTTGAAGTGTTGCGGAAGAACTTGTTGTATTGGCTTTGTTTTCTGCTGTGCACTCGTATGTTCCTTCCATTTCTTTTGTTGTTCGCAGCATTTCTAGGTATGATTCCACGAATAAGTCTCGCTCAAAATTGATTTGATTAATACCCGATTGGAGTTTACCGCTATTAAATGTCCACATTACTTTTGGTGTTGGAACACCTGAAGCACGGCAAGTAAAGTTGACAGGGTCTCCAACAATAACAGATTGGTTTACCGGAGACAATAAAATCCAAGGAGACACTGAAAATGAAAAGAAGACCATGATCTTCAACCAAGGTTCTTAAGATACAACCAAATAACCACAAGTAATTTGGCAGTAATTAGAAGTAAGAGTAAATTTGGAGTCCCCTAACTACACATATTTACAGAAATTATTAAAAGAAGCGCCTCCACACAGCGAATGGGAATTAAGGTCAGGAGGATATTATGTATATTTCGAATGAGTGAGCTTCCCTCAACCCTGAACGATAGTATTAACATGAAAAGGGTAATTTAGTATATTATACACATAATACTTTAAACATCATGAAGTATGCAAATCAAACTCAAATTTAAAAACAAATGAATAAACTTGGTTTGTAGAAATTCTATTTAAATATCTAGCTTAAACAAAAGCATGTTAAAAAATTACATGTACTGACTGGTCAGACCACACCACCGGGGTCTATGTTCCCTACATGCACTCTTTGTGAGAAGTTCCTGAGTTCTTTAACGTCCCCTTGCTAACCAGTACAGACAAGATGAGGGAGACAGGGCCTACAGTCTATTGGCCTTATCCGTGAATACTAGAATGTATAACCATTCACAAATATCATAGCACACTCAGCACATTCTCCTAGGTTATTTAAAGATCCTCAGTGGTGGTCCAGTCTAAGGTTGAACCCTCGACCTGATGCATGGCAGTTCAGGGCTCTACATCATGAGCTTACAGAGTGCAGTTTGTAAATATTAATAAAATTATTTTGATTTACCAGTAACATCAATCCAGAAGGATGAGTTAGCTTTTCCAGCCAGATTTTCAGCGACACATTCATAGAAACCTTTATCATCAAAAGTCACGTGCTTAATAATTAATGTGTTGTTGTTGACAAGAGCTTCTCCATCCTTGCTCCAATTGACAGATACTGGAGGACTGCCCTTTACAAAACAAGGTGTTGTAAATGTGGAGTTCAATGTAACTGAATGATTCTTGAGTCCAGAATCTAACTGTGGTGGAACTAGAAAGCAAAATTTAAAAAAGTGACGATGAGATTATCTTCACAGGTACATTGGTATCTTGAGCTTGGATGTAAACACTGCAAACAAATAACAAGTCAGCAACTTTTAAAAATTTTGTTCTACAGGTGCTATCAATATGTTACTTAGTTGACTCAAGAGTAAAAAAAAACTTTTGCCATATCCATGCCATTTATCTGGGACAGGGCTGTGGCTTAGCAGCACCCAGTGGCTCCTGGCGCCTTACTTTTTTTCCTGGGCGACTCAAGAATCTTAGTTTTTTCATAAAAACCATATGCTAGGCACCCTGGATTTCACAGTTTCTGAGCACTGAGCTCCCTTCAATTTTCTTAGAGCATAGCCTTGTGGGACATTTGACTTAATTTCCATTTATGTGAACGTGAGATACAAGTTTTTCACTCATTGCCAGAGCAGGAAACATCCGAAATTTGTATTTGTATTTACGAATATTTATACAGGGTGGCTCAGTTTAGCAGATAGCTAGTTTAAATGGTGCCCTGTGAAACCCACCCATCCCTCCCCAGGGGAGGACATCCATCACACAGTAATCTCGTGCGTGAGAAATTAACGTCTCCTACCCCTAACCCTGCAGGAGACGGGACCTCCATTTATTTCTCCTATCTAAGAAGACTAGAATATCTAACCATTTCTTGATGTTATAGTAAGGTAGCATATTCTTCTCAATTATTTTAAGACCTTAAGTGTTGGTGCGGCCAGGGCTCGCACCCTCGACCTCCCGCACAACAGTCCAGCGCTCTATCCATTGAGCTAACTGGGAGGCCGTATTTCAAATTAAAATGATGTTCTCATCTTCAAATGTTTTACCAGTTTGTTGTTCTTTTGTAACAGGATCCTTAGGTTTGGCAAAAATATGCCCCAAAGTGTGAAAAAGTTTTTGAACAACTTTAACCTTATGGTTATTCAAACTTCTCTTTATGTGCTCAGTAACACCTGGATGTGAGGAATAACAGCAAAACCAGTCGCTGGTTCCTTCTCATCTTGAGTGTTACTAGTTGCAACTGGTAAGGCAGTTACAGAGAAATGTTTTGGTATAGCCATTTGTATTTGAGTATATCGGACAGACCAAACCTCAATTTGGTCTGAAAGAGCATCAGAAAGTGGTCTTCTTTTGCCTAAAATTAAATTCAGCTTTGTTGGAGCATGTTTGAAAAGACCCTCCACAGGATTTCCAGCATAATGGTGATAACACGGGCACGCGTGCGATGACACGCCACGCTAAGTGTGGTATGTGACACGCATATGCGCATTTATTAACAAGGAAACAAAGAGTGTCACGGTAGCTTTTGTTTTTCACGTCTTAACACGCTCAATCTTTTATTTTCAACAGCGTGTTAAATGACACGCTTCGTAGCGTGTTAAAGTCGTGCTATATGGCACAGTAGCACGGAAAGAGTTGTTAGGCAACCGAAGAGGTTAAGCAAGAAAGCCTTTAGTTTTAGAAGTTGCTCCGCACATTGAAAGAATTGTAGCGAAAAAGAAGGCTTATGTAAAATGTTCTTCTTAGCACAAATGCTTTCACCGTACGCTGACTTCAAGCAAAAAGACAGCCTATGTAAAAAGTTCTTCCTAACCAAATGCTTTCACCGTACGCTGACTTCAAGCAGGACCCAGCGACAGTTTGACGATTCGATGGCCCGGTAAATATTATGTTTGAGTAACAATGTGTTAAAAAAGTATTGTTTAATAGAGGATTTTGTGTCAAATCAAAGTTTTTCGGAATTTTCAACGTAACACTGCGCAATTTCTGGCCATGAAGGCAAGTAAACAACGATCTAAGCATGATCAATTTTACCGCGTGGGATTTGCACACGTAAGAAATTCGTACGTTTTTCGCTTATAACAGCAAATCAAAAAACTGTTTTGAAAAAATCTGTCGTTCCGAAATATTTCTTGGCCAGTTTAGTCTTGCCTCCTTATTAATTGATTCCATGGAACTTGAGATCTCTTCGCTCACGGACAAATTTGCATATTTCTGTTTGAAATATGATCCACGGGCTCATTTGCACACATGCGAAAATATTTAGCGATTTTTATCTTTTATCTTGATTTTTGAGAGAAATCGAAATATGCACCTATCGCTTTTTTCGACGAAAATAAGTTCTTAAATTAGTCTTCTTTCACTGGAGCTTGTTTTTTGGAGAAAATGATTTTTAAAAATTTGCGCATTGTTTGCTTTCTTGCTTTCTCCAAAATTTTGACTTTTCGTAGGCACGTGATAGATCGCGTTACACGTAAGTGTCAATGGGTTAAACTCGATCTTGCTATAAATTTCTGTGTTTTGAGAAAAGAAAAATGGGTTTCGTGTGACAAATTGTGATTCATTGGAAGATAACAGGTGAAGTTTACAACATGAGTCAGTGATTCGATGACGAAAATAAGTTACCAATGCAGGTTTTGCTTTAGTGGAGATAGTATAATTTTTCACAAGTGCAATCTCTTACAGATGTTTTGATCTGACATGGGTATTAGTTAACACGCGTGACATTTCGCACACCAGAGTGCAATATGACACGGCATAACACGACTTTTGTTGTCGCACCCTTTAACACGCTTCTTTGTTTAACCTGAATACGGTTCATTGTTTATATGGAACAAAAGAAAATTTTAATCAGGAGTGCATTGTGACACGCTGCTACTGTGTTAACGAAAATTTCTTTTGTGTACCGTGCTAAAATAGTGTGCCCGTGTCATCACCATTATGCTGGAAATCCTGTGGAGGGTCACATTATGTTGCACGGTTAACCAGTACTACAAACACACTGTATGTACTATGTAGATTTGGAGTTTGAAATTTAAAAGTTAATTTATGTTGACAAATGTGGACATGTTAACCGAATGGAGAGCAGTATGTATGAATGTATAGGTACTGTTGCCTCACTCAAGAAAACAACACAATGATACTTGCCAACCCTTGAACCCATGCAGAGATATTACTCCAGAATCCAACAGGCCACAGTCTATACAATTAAATGATGGAAATGCAGTTTTACACCTAAAAACTTATCTTTAACTGTAATATAAATATTTCCAGTGGAACTGCCTCCACTATTTTTTGCTTCACAGGTGTACAGTCCTGCGTCTTCCTTTTTTATATTATCGAGGGAGAGAGACCTGGTGTTTCCTTTCAATGCGTTATTCTTGAGCCAGGTTATCTGTGGCTGAGGCTGACCTTGAATGATTTTACAAGTCAAAGTCACATTGTCTCCTTCTCTGATGAGATTGCTTGCTCCTGAAACATTCAGCTCTGGTCGAACTTTGAATAAACAAGTAACAAAGTTAAAACAAATTGGCACGGTCATACACACATAACATAAGTCTCCTAGAAAGCAGTTATCTTTTGGGTTACTACTATCAATCTACAAAATGGACAACGCATTTTGACATGACTAATTTGAATAACTAGATGAAGTTAATTTTTCAAACAGCTAAAAACAATAAATGCATGGATTACATAAAATGACCTTACAGGAATATACAGATTAATCGAATGAAGCCTTGCACTGCTGTAAAAAGTAAAATGTTTTAAAAATCTGAGCTTTCGCCGATCAACGGCATCATCAGGGATAAGAAAATATTCCTGATGATGCTGTTGATTGGGGAAAGCTTGGATTTTTAAAACATTTTACTTTTTAAAAAAATATTCCCTGATGATGCTATTGCCGATTGGCGAAAGCTAGGATTTTTAAAACATTCTACTTTTTTACAGCAGTGCAAGGCTTTATTCGATTAATTTGTATATATTTCAACATTGCTGCTGAAGGACAATAAGAACAGATTATTCACCTTACAGGATTGCATATTGGCAAAAATTAAAGACCTTACGCACACAAAAAAGAACAAAGCCAAAGATTGTTTTAAACCTCAATAAACTATATGAAGAACCCATTTTATCAGCACTACATGTTGTAACTGCACTACTTTAGGGACTAAATTCTCAACTTTTAAGACAGGTAGTATGGTGTAATGATATAATTAACAGTTTTATATTTTTCCAACGCTTCACCTACCTATAACAGACACAAGTATGTTCTTAGGTGCGCTTGTGACCCTAGTTGGTCCTTTATTCTGTTTCATGGTACAAATGTATGTTCCATTGTCTTCAGGTTGAACAGGATCAATGCGTAGACTGCCACTGGGCATTTGAGAAAATCTTCCCCCATTAAGCAATAAATTTCTTCCTTGTTTGCTCCAAGTTATCTGTGGAGGTGGTTTTCCTTCAGCATTACAGTTTATAATTCCAAATTTGTCTGCAGTAAGGCTCCGCTCGCCTTGAGTGTTTTCAGTGAATCTTGCTGTTGAAATAAACAATGAGGACAACCACTTACCAAAATTGTAGCTGCATTGAAGAAATGTTGCCTAGTCTGTACTTTGTCTATATGCTGAATGCTGGTCACATTTACTGTACAGTTACATGTATTTTAACATACTCTAAAATTAAGGCCTTCTCAGTATGTTGAAAACCATTTACCTACCATTAATATAAACTGTGTAATACTGAACATATTCCATTCTGTGGCATTCATATGTTCCTCCATCAGACAACTGCACGTTTTCTATCACCAGTTCACCATCTTTTTTGGTCTGGACCCTCTCAGAAGGAGAAGTTGTATTTTGCATCTTTTTACCATTAATAATCCACCTTGCAAAACTGGTTTTGTTAAGTATTGAGCAGTGAAGATTTTCATTGCTACCAATATCAAAGAAAAGTTCCTTTTTCCCCATTACTTGTTTGTTCTCTGAAAGAAATTTTTTCAAATACAACAATGATAAGTTCATTCTGTTTCAACTTTTTGGTACTAACTAGCCGTAGAATGCAAAACTATTAGTATCTTAACCCTTGTTGCAAACACTGTAAAAAAGTAACTGGTCATGTTCAGGAATTTTCATCTGAGCATTATAAATACCTTACTTACTTGGTTGACACAGTGCTTGAGAACCTTTACCATCTCCTTGACATTGACCTGGCACATGCAACTTTCCATCAGAGCGAGTACAAGATGCAAGTTCTACCTCGTTTCCAGTGCAAGAAACATCAAATATTACAGTAGTAATGTTCTCACCCTCTACGTCTGAGCCAATAAATTCAGCAAGAGCCTCTTCAAAGCCAAGTTGACGACAAATAACTTTGACATCATTGAAATCCCATCCATTGGCAGATATTTTCCCCCATTTCCCTTTGTAAAATACTTCCACTCTTCTTCCATACTCGACATTTGCACCATTCAAGCGAACAGCAACTTATAAAGTCACGAAATATTGAGCAATTACTGAAGGTATATGTTAATTATGTAGTCAAGTAAGAAAAAGATTGAAAATATAGATAAAAGAGGGAGATAGCATGATTACAGACAAATTTAAAAAGTCAAGGTGTGACCAAACAGGTTAAGATGTCCAATATGGTTGTAGGGGTTCTTTGATAGGCAGTTGTCTGGGTATCATCTTTGGGCCTTTATTTACATCTTCAGTTAGAATTTAAATTAATCCTACAAAACAGTCATTTTCTTTCTTTGTGATATTTTTAACAGTAAGAGCAATCTTTGTAAAAAACGCTACTACATTATTACTGATCAAAGCAAGAAAGAATGTTTTAGTGAGGTCTATCACCTCAAATAATGATCAAGTCTATAAGGGTACCATGCAACTAGAATGGGATGTAGAAGACTGAAGCAGATATGACTACAGAGTCCAAAATGCATAATTGATCATTACCTTTGCACAATTGCAATTTGTTTGAGAAGTGTTCTCCACATTTTGTCAGAATGGTGGTGCAGTTGTAGTTAATAGATGTCTCTGATTCATTGTCACTGTCTTCATACCATCTTGACCCATAGTAACTGCTGTTAGAGTATCCCATTGCCATGCACATCAAATCTTCTTCAGCTTTATTCCAGTTACTGATGCAAAGCTTTTGCCAGCTGCTGTTTGTGTAGATTTCCATTGTACCAACTGAAGGGTTCCCCTCCGTTGTAAAGCGCAGTGGAAATTCTGATGGAAGAAATAACACAAAATTGCAAGTCTGTTTTAAATAGCCTTCCTAATTCATTATACATGTTTTAATTGTTATGTGAATGATTCCCTTAGATAGGCACTCAGTTTCAAATGAATTCCAATTCTAGGTGTAGATGGGTGGAAACAATCACTAGTCCAAGGCAATAACATATTAATTTATACTGCTAGCATCAGACATTTTATATTTCAACAAGTAATGGAATATTTAAGAAGCAATTTTCAAGAAAATTTAGTGGTAAATGCATATAAATGATGACACCAAATTAAAATAGTACAAATATTTGCAAGACATAATGTATGGGATTGGATGGTAAGACAAAACAATAAAGATTACCATCCTGATGATAATATTAGGTGTGAGAATGATAATGATAACATTAATAATGACTAGCACTTAAATATTCAAGTGTCAATGTAATGTTAATGATAATTTTGGAAAAGGTGAATCTATTATGAAGTAACCTAAAAGGCAAAGACTTTTAAAGAAATTATCCATTAAATATGGGGTTCAACAAAGATTACACTCTGATGTCTGTATTTCCACAAATATTGCACCACATACTATAATTACGATTCACAGACACTGATTTCACTATTTGTACGAGTTACCTTCATGGCAGCTGGACATGTTGTTACATTGTCTCACAACTGCTCTGCTCCCATCACAGTTTTCCCCGCCATATGCTGGTTCTGGATTAGAACATTCTCTAAACCTTATCTGTATACCACTGACTGTTTTAGAGCAGATACTCCAAGCACTCCACTCATTCCAACCACCATTGACTGACAATGTTTCAATAATAAGCAGATGAGAAACAACTCCAAACTTTGCCTCCAGGAGAAGACACTGTGATTACTTTGTTTTCCCAAATTATGATTTATTACTTTGCCTAGTCAATATTTTCATTCTAATAAAGAGCAGGAAAAAATTTAGAAAAAACTTAAAACACATATACCACTCAAGAAATGTCACGTAAATTATTACCTCTGCCTCAGGGTTAATACGCTTTTTTTAATTGTTACAAGATTTTTGGTAATTTTTAGTTTCTCATTTCAGGACCCCTGATAGAACGTAATGTTGCAATTTCGAACAATCGACCTCAAATCATATCCAATCGCACAATTCATGAAAAATCACGTAATTCAAAGAAAATTGCCAAAATTCCACAAGCTAAACGATTGAGTATTACTTTATCTCCAAAAATCCGTTAACTATCATGGTGTCAGAGGTTAACCGCCTCCCGGTTAGCTCAGTGGATAGAGCGCTGGACTGTTGTGCGGGAGGTCGAGGGTTCGAGCCCCGGCCGGACCAACACTCAAGGTCTTAAAATAATTGAGAAGAATATGCTTCCTTTCTATAACATCAAGAAATGGTTAGATATTCTAGTCTTCTCGGATAGGGACGAATAAATGGAGGTCCCGTCTCCTACAGGGTTAGGGGTAGGAGACGTTAATTTCCCACGCACGAGATTACTGTGTGGTGGATGTCCTCCCCTGGGGTGGGATGGGCGGGTTAGGATTGATTGTAAAGCGCTGTTGATCTGTCATTGTAAATAGCGCTCTATAAGTGATAAATTGTAATTGTAATTGTAACATGATCAACTGACGAAATATACTCTAAAATGCAGAACTGCTTGCCAATTAGCAAATGCTATGCATACTGCTAATTCATTCATGTATTAAATAAGAGTAAGGTGAGAAAGGAACTTGGATAGGCTCGGTCAATGAGGCACGAGGAAATCTAGGCAGTTCTGCATTTGAAATGAACAAGTACTGCCTGCCAACATGCAAATGACATATTATAGAAATGCAGTAAATGGTTTGAACCCGGGGGTAACATGTGAAGGTGTAGTCTGATCGTCCGGGTGAGTGTAGTCCTGAGAAGGACTGTTTTCGGTGGCAGTGACTGACGTTTCGACAACCACCATCAACTATCATCAAATTAATTAACATGATTAACAGTTTAACATGACTATAGTGCTTGTCCTTTTAACTTTGGAACCAAATCAAACAAACGTAAGGAATAAGTTGGAAAAAATAAACAGTCAAAGACTGCACTTGGCTACAAGCAAAGCACAATTTTTAAACCATAAAAACAACAAGAGTTTGTTATTATAATAACACCAGAAATATTACGTCTCTCAAGAGCTTATTTCCTAGTGGTAACCATGACCGAAGGTGGGATACTGCACATGGCAACATAAAATGCTCTCATAAAGGTTTCAAACTGGTCTTTTTTGACGTGAAGTTTCTGTTTTTTGTAGAATTTATCAATTTTATTGGCAATTTTATTTCAAATATTTCAAAACGTTTCTGTGCACCTAGTAATACCCTAGAAAAATAGGAAAAACTAGGAATTTCATGAGAAAAAAGGAGAAAATAGGAGGCAGGCCAAAAAAGATAGGAAAAAATAGGATATTGACACGCTGCTAACAATATCACACCCTAATCAAGTACTAAGGTCATAAGAATAAAGGAAATGATCCGCAACTAAAGATGCCCTCGACTGTTTAACAAATTCTACTTATCAGCATCTTAGGAAATGTATCCTGAACAGTATATGGAGCAGTGCTTGACACTAATGGTAGCCCACTAGCCAGAGACTAGTAGAAACTCAGTTATGACTAGTGGTCTTCAATTTCCACTAGCAAGTTTGGCTAGTATAAACAGAGTGAAATTGTCATAACATCTAAAAACATATAAGATGTCACTAGCCACTTGGCCAGTAAGTTGAAAAATTAGTGTTGAGTCCTGATGGAGAATATACCTACTGATGTTAGGGTGTTAGTTTAGATTAGAGAATTAAGACAGTGGCACAGTAATTAAATACAGTAACAATGACCAATTGACTAAATGAATAGGAAGTCTTTTCAAGTCAATGACTTAAGGAAGCACTTTTTAATAAAAAACATAGACATATGATAAAGTGAAAAACATTGAACACTCTCAATAAAAAAATATCAAAGCTTCAAAAGCCTTACCATCTGATTTGTTCACAAACATCCACATGAAAAAGAAAAAGATGAAAGTCAACGGAATAAAAAGAAAAGTTTTTAATAAAGACCAACCGACTAGATGACAACGAATTCTTTTAAAATCAATTATTAAAGGAGCATTATTATTGAGCACCATTGATAAACAATGAATAAAAGGTTAAAGACACTTACCTTCTGATTTATTCCAAAACATCCACATGAAAAGGAATAATTATATAACACAAGATATAAATAATATAAAAATATATTTTTGAAATATAGGAAAAGATCAACGCCTTACATGAGAAGGAACTCTTTTAAAATCAATTATTAAAGGAGCATTATTATTGAGCACCATTGATAAACAATGAATAAAGTGTTGAAGACACTTACTAACTGATTTATTCCAAAACATCCACATGAAAAGGAATAATTATATAACACAAGATATAAATGATATAAAAATATCATTTTTAAATATAGAAAAAGATCAACTGCTTACATGAGAAGGAATTCTTTTAAAATCAATCATTAAAGGAACATTATTATTGAGCACCATTGATAAACAATGAATAAAAGGTTAAAGACACTTACATTCTGATTTATTCCAAAGCATCCACATGAAAAGGAATAATTATACAACACAAGATATAAATAATATAAAAATATCTTTTTGAAATATAGGAAAAGATCAACTGCTTACATGAGAAGGAATTCTTTTAAAATCAATTATTAAAGGAGCATTATTATTGAGCACCATTGATAAACAATGAATAAAGTGTTGAAGACACTTACTAACTGATTTATTCCAAAACATCCACATAAAAAAGAATAATTATATAACACAAGATATAAATGATATAAAAATATTTTTTTTTAAATATAGAAAAAGATCAACTGCCTACATGAGAAGGAATTCTTTTAAAATCAATTATTAAAGGAGCATTATTATTGAGCACCATTGATAAACAATGAATGAAAGGTTGAAGACACTTACTAGCTGATTTATTCCAAGACATCCACATGAAAAGGAATAATTATATAACACAGGATATAAATGATATAAAAATATTTCTTTGAAATATAGGAAAAGATCAACTGTTTACATAAGAAGGAATTCTTTTAAAATCAATTATGAAAGGAGCATTATTATTGAGCACCATTGATAAAAAATGAATGAAATGTGGAAGACCCTTACTAGCTGATTTATTCCAAAAAATCCGCATAAAAAGGAATAATTATATAACACAAGATATAAATAATATAAAAATATCTTTTTTAAATATAGAAAAAGATCAACTGCTTACATGAGAAGGAATTCTTTTGAAATCAATTATTAAAGGAGCATTCTTATTGACCACCATTGATAGACAATGAATAAAAGGTTGAAGACACTTACGAGCTGATTTATTCCAAAACATCCACATGAACAGGCATAATTATATAACAAAAGATATAAATAATATAAAAATATTGTTTTGAAATATAGACGAAGATCAACTGCTTACATGAGAAGGAATTCTTTTAAAATAAATTATTAAAGGAGCATTATTATTGAGCACTATTCATAAACAATGAATAAAAGGTTAAAGACACTTACGAGCTGATTTAATCCAAAACATCCACATGAAAAGGAATAATTATATAACACAAGACGTAAATAATATAAAAATATCTTTTTGAAATAAAGGAAAAGATCAACTGCTTACACTAGAAGGAATTCTTTTAAAATCTATTATTAACACTTAGGAAATATATCCTGAAAAGTATGGATACTACGCATACTAATGCTAGGATGCTAATTTAGGATACAGAATTAATACAGTGGCACAGTAATTAAATACGGTAATAATGACCAACTAACTACATGAGACGGAAGTCTTTTTAAGTCATTGACTAACCGAATCACTATTAATACAAACACGCAAAAAATAAAATGAAAAACATTGAACACCCTCATTGAACAAAATATCAAAGCTTCAAAAGCCTTACCATCTGATTTGTTCACAAACATCCACATGAAAAAGAAAAAGATGAAAGTCAACGGAATAAAAAGAAAAGTTTTTAATAAAGACCAACCGACTAGATGACAACGAATTCTTTTAAAATCAATTATTAAAGGAGCATTATTATTGAGCACCATTGATAAACAATGAATAAAAGGTTAAAGACACTTACTAGCTGATTTATTCCAAAACAACCACATGAAAAGGAATAATTATACAACACAAGATAT
Source organism: Stylophora pistillata (assembly GCF_964205215.1). Classification (NCBI taxonomy): domain Eukaryota; kingdom Metazoa; phylum Cnidaria; class Anthozoa; order Scleractinia; family Pocilloporidae; genus Stylophora; species Stylophora pistillata. The sequence continues at coordinate 14,869,831 of NC_142529.1, forward strand.
AAATAATATAGAAATATCTTTTTGAAATATAGGAAAAGATCAACTGCTTACATGAGAAGGAACTCTTTTAAAATCAATTATTAAAGGAGCATTATTATTGAGCACCATTGATAAACAATGAATAAAGTGTTGAAGACACTTCCTAGCTGATTTATTCCAAAAAATCCACATGAAAAGGAACAATTATATAACACAAGATATAAATGATATAAAAATATCTTTTTTAAATATAAAAAAAATCAACTGCTTACATGAGAAGGAATTCTTTTAAAATCAATTATCAAAGGAGCATTATTATTGAGCACCATTCATAAACAATGAATGAAAGGTTGAAGACACTTACGAACTGATTTATTCCAACATATCCACATGAAAAGGAATAATTATATAACACAGGATATAAATGATATAAAAAAATCTTTTTAAAATATGGGAAAAGATCAACTGCTTACATGAGAAGGAATTCTTTTAAAATCAATTATTAAAAGTGCATTATTATTGAGCACCATTGATAAACAATGAATAAAATGTTGAAGACCCTTACTAGCTGATTTATTCTAAAAAATCCACATGAAAAGGAATAATTATATAACACAAGATATAAATGATATAAAAATATTTTTTTGAAATATAGAAAAATCTACTGCTTACACGAGAAGGAATGTTTTCCAAATCAATTATTTAAGGAGCATTATTATTGAGCACCATTGAGAAACAATGAATAAAATGTTGAAGACCCTTACTAGCTGATTTATTCCAAAACATCCGCATAAAAAGGAATAATTATATAACACAAGATATAAATGATATAAAAATATCTTTTTTAAATATAGAAAAAGATCAACTGCTTACTTGAGAAGGAATTCTTTTAAAATCAATTATTAAAGGAGCATTATTATTGAGCACCATTGATAAACAATGAATAAAAGGTTAAAGACACTTACATTCTGATTTATTCCAAAACGTCCATGTGAAAAGGAATAATTATATAACAAGATATAACTAATATAAAAATATTTTTTTGAAATATAGGAAAAGATCAACTGCTTACATGAGAAGAACTCTTTTAAAATCAATTATTAAAGGAGCATTATTATTGAGCACCGTTGATAAACAATGAATAAAGTGTTGAAGACACTTACTAGCTGATTTATTCCAAAAAAATCCACATGAAAAGGAATAATTATATAACACAAGATATAAATAATATAAAAATATTTTTTTGAAATATAGAAAAATCTACTGCTTACACGAGAAGGAATGTTTTCCAAATCAATTATTAAAGGAGCATTATTATTGAGCACCATTGAGAAACAATGAATAAAAGGTTGAAGAAACTTACCAACTGATTTATTCCAAAACATCCACATGAATAATTATATAACGCAAGATATAAAAGAATATAAATATTTTTTAATATATAAAAAAAACAACTGATTACATGAGAAGGAATTCTTGTAGAGTCAATTACTAAGGGAGCATTATTAATTCAAACACACATATTATTACTAAGGTGAAATACATTGAACACTCTGGATAAACAATATGTAAAAGGATAAATACACTTACGTGCTGATTTGTTCACAAATATCCACATAAAAAGAAAAAAAAGAATGACATACAATTAATAAAAAAGACATATTAAAGTAAAATCAATTAATTCCCCAAGCTTTGACCCCCAACAGTGATTATAACATAACCAAAGTAAAGCGCATGCTCTGATTGGTCAATCAGCGTCTACCATTTGCCCATGGGTGTACGCTGCTGACATGAGCAAATGCAAAGACTACTTTTCCGTGCGCACTTTTTTTTCTGGTCACGCAATATTTGTTAAATGAAAGAAAACTCTTTTGCTACAATGTATCAAGGTTGTATATGTTGTAAAACAAATGGCAAAGGCCACAGTGTACACTACTGAGTAATAGATGCACTTGACAGATTTGCTAAACACTCAAGAAGTTGAGTTGCTCTCCGACTCGGTTATCGCCTAGCACGACACTTAAGCTTCTTTCATGCTTAGCAACCTCTTGTAAGCATCCATATAACTCAATACTGTACGCTGTGGCGTTTACCATTTATTAAAAAGTGTTTAATTTCTCCTAACAATATCACCCCTTAATAAAGCACTTAAAGGTCATGAGAATAAAGGAAATGATCCATAACTAAAGAAGCTCTTGACTGTTTAACAAATTCTACTTGTCATCATCTTAGGAAATGTATAGAGCGCGGTATGGAGAATATGGATGCTGATGTTAGGGTGTTAACTCAGGTTAGAGAATTATGACAGTAGCACAGTAATTTAATACGGTAATAATGACCAACTGACCAAATGAGAAGGAGTTCTTTGATAGTCAATTATTAAAGGAGCATCATGAATACAAACAGAAATGATAAAATGAAAAACAGTGAACACTCTTAATAAACAAAACATCAAAGCTTGAAAAAACTTACCATCTGATTTGTTCAAACATCAATGTGAAAAGAAAAAAGATGAAAGTCCACGTTAAAAAAGAACATTTTTCAATAAAATCAACTCATTTTCATTCAGGATACCCTTAAATTAAAAATCCTTCATTCACCTCAAATATTACTTGTATTTGATTTCTCCTAACAATATCACACCTTAATCAAGTACTAAGGTCATAAGTCTTAGAATAAAAGAGATGATCCACAAATAAAGAAGCTCATGACTGTTTAACAAATTCTACTTGTAAAGATCTTACGAAATGTATAGAGAATGGAAATGTATGGGGAATATGCATACTGATGTTAGGGGGTTAATTTAGGTTACAAGATTATAACAGTGGTACAGTAACTAATTACCGTAATAATGACCAACTGACTAAATTAGAAGGAAGTCAATTATTTAAGGAGCATTATTAATACAAACATACACATTAGTACTGAGGTGAATTGTTATCAAAACTGACAGTAAATATTACAAATGTCCCCACATCACAATGGCATTCACGTTCTTAGGAAAGAATTTTTAATAAAAGCGTGGAGCGACTTAGATACAGAGTTGATTCACAAAAATCCACACGAAAATCAAAAGGATGAAACTTATACTTAAGCAACAGATAAGATTATCATCTTAAAAGTTAAATTCACTCAGTTGGCATACTGTCCCCTGATTTTGATTAAAAGATTTTTGTGAGGATGAGGAATTATTTAAATTTCAATCAATACTGATAGTATCTATGTTATTATATTACAATAATATCCACACAAAAAGGCAATTTTACATTCTTATTAAACAGTGTAGAATAGCATAAAGACACACTGATTTGTTTCACAAAATTTCATATTAAAAGGAAAAAAAGATGAAACTTTTTAATGAAGAAAAGAGTCATCTTGGGAGCAATGTTTCAGTCTATTTGTACATCAAGTAGTCAAGCAGATTCATTGCTAAAGGATCGAGCCTAACTTTCATATAAATCCATATCAATTATATAAATCATTAAAATTTTAATCAATATTGACAAACTGATGACTGTCAATACTTCTATCTTCAGGAAGAGGATAAAGCCACACACATGAATTTCTAATTAATGGTGAATAAAATCATTCCGACTCTTATCTATGTATGATGCGCGATCCTCGCAGTAGATAGCGCTATTTAAGCAATAGCGAAAATCAGACCTGAAAAAAAGTCAGGCCTGTACGGGATTCGAACCACTGACCTCTGCGATACTAGTGCAGCGCTCTACCAATTGAGCTAACAAGCCAACTGGGAGCAGGCCGTTAAGATGATTCGTAATAAACCCGTGAAAGTGATAAATCAGATACAATGAAATATATGAGGTTCATATATTTTGAACTGCGGTATTAGATACGTATGATGCACGATCCTCGCAGTAGATAGCGCTATTTAAGCGATATTTTCGCTATTGCTTAAATTTTCAGACCTGAAAAAAATCAGGTCTGATTTTCGCTATTTCTTAAATAGCGCTATCTACTGCGAGGATCGTGCATCATACGTATCTAATACCGCAGTTCAAAATATATGAACCTCATATATTTCATTGTATCTGATTTATCACTTTCACGGGTTTATTACGAATCAACTTAACGGCCTGCTCCCAGTTGGCTTGTTAGCTCAATTGGTAGAGCGCTGCACTAGTATCGCAGAGGTCAGTGGTTCGAATCCCGTACAGGCCTGATTTTTTTTCAGGTCTGATTTTCGCTATTGCTTAAATAGCGCTATCTACTGCGGGGATCATGCATCATACGTATCTAATACAGCAGTTCAAAATATATGAACTTCATTTATTTCATTGTATCACACTTATCTATAATAACAATAATAATCATAATAATATATGTCAATGGAAGCTCCCCCAAACGGCGGGCTTCTCAGCTGCAATGTAGACTAACTAAGAGCTTGAAAATCCCCACTGGCAGGAGGCAGACCAGTGAGCTATTTGGAGAGTGCAGTCGAGGAGTTGAGCTAGGGGCAACCGAGAACAAATCCAATGAGTGGCAGGGTGGAGGACTTGAACCCAGGACACTGGATTGCAAGGCCAGCACCCTAACCACTCGGCCACGCTGCCTCCTCATTTGTTAGCAAATGTCCACAGGAAAAGAAAGAAAATGATATAATTATTTGTTAAAAAACATTAATTTTCTAAATGAACTTAATTCACACGAATTTAAAATAGTTATACTTTTAAATGAATTGTTACCCTTGACCCATTCAGAAACATCCATTTGCCGTAATGGATTACTATCATTTCAATTATTACTAAAAGTAGTTGTATGTTTCATTCAGAAACATCCATTTGCCATAATGAATTATTATCATTTCAATTATTACTAAAAGTAGTGGTATATTTGAAATCAGGACTGAGAATTCTTCTCAGCAATGAACAGGAAATTTCTATTTATTACAAAAGGTAAACTGTCTTAGCCAATCACATTTAAAAAAATTCTCACCTTGAGGCATCTGATAAAACCTATTACACACTAATTATGTGAAGGTGATAAAAATAGAGTGTTGACATACCTGAGCATTGTTCCAGTAATGATATTACTATCAGAAAAATGATTTGTGGCCGAAGCATCCCTTCAGGAAAATAAAGTGACTTTTTTAATAATATCAATGAAAGCCATAATCATATTTGTTTATCACTTGTGTAAACTTCAAGTTGGTAGTTTTTAGCTGGTCAAAAACTTAAGTGAAAAAAAAACCACATCAATGTAGGTCACTTACTGAAAGATGGAGGCGTCAACTAGATTTTGTCCTGGTTAGGTGATGATAATTCAAAAGCACATTTGTTGGCTTTACTTATTTTCCTGCAAAGTGGTTATCACATCAAAATACATCATGAGGAAGTTCATAAAACCACAGGGGATTCATATCCACCTTATCACATGCTCAAGTTTGATTGCGTAAAACATTGACCAATGCCCTTTATGATCAGTTGGCTCTCTCATTATTATTGTAATTACTTTAGATTTAAAATGGCACATTACAAAGCTTAGCTGATTTTAACTGTTTGCTGCCTAAACTAAGTATATACAAAAGCATTGCCAAAAAAGTGTAAAATGTTCATTTCTCTATTTCAAGCTCTCTGTGACATTACAAATTGGTATCTCTGCCATGCATTGTGATATCATTCATTTTTACTCGATACATTCAATTTTCCCTGATAGCGAAAGTAAAGACACTGATTAATCATTTATCTCAGTACAGTTCTGGTCATTTTAGGTGTAGAGTAAAACCGGGAAAATGCTTATCTGAATTTCTCTCAAAGTACATTGATTCTGGAACTAAAAAATTCACCTTCTTGGTTACAATATCTAGTTTTTAAAAATGTAAAAATCTCTGTGGACCTCTACTCTTCATGGGGGTAATTTGTGAATGAAGCTCAAGTATAATCCAGAAATCACAAAGGAAAAGAACTCAATATGAACTCTGTGTCAAGTGCAAATTAATGTCAAACTACTAGGATACTCCAAAAAAAAAAAAGAAAAAAATTGAGTAGCACTGTAAAAGATCGGGTCAAAATTGGGTCAAACTGGGAATTTTATATTTACTCTCACTCACTCACTCATCTCGACACCTTTTGTGGCTTCGCCTCCTGTAGGATGTAGTAGCCACAAAAATTCATCAGCCTTTGTACGGGGCTACCCGACGTATCCACAAGCATATAGCTTAAATCGTGTGCATATCATCCAGATTCCGAGTGCTGCACCTTCTTTCATGGGAATTTGAACAATTCCAAATTCTCAGACGATATACTGCTCCATTTCTTTGTCAACTGATTCGGCTGATCTACCGAATTGCACCGCGTTCGCCCCCTACCGAGTTCGCCCCTACCTTGTACTGTTTTCGCCCCCCACACTTTTGAGTTCGACCCCACCAAGTCGAGCTCGCCCCTTGATTGAGTGATGTCCAAATGAGTTGATTTGTGACGAAGGTTCTAGCAGAATGTGCCAAATGTCAAGTCAGCAACGACCATTTTAAATTTCGGCAATCTAGGGTTACCAAAGCAACTGTATACACTGAAGTAAGTGATAATGGCAACCGCACTTTTAAATCAAAGCAACATTGCTCAACTTATTATTCGGACGGAAAAGGTGTGAAACAACCTCGGTTTATCTAACGAACACGAAATATATTGCTCATAACAACCAGACTTAAGAAGATCCAAACCACACTTTCATCGCATAGTGTTGATCATAACAACAAGACCTGAGAAGATGCAAACCTCGCTTCCATCGCGACAGCATTGCTTAAGTTTTTAGCCTTGTAATAAATGTGTAACAGTTTTAATGATACTTACCTCGTTTAGCTTTATTTTTGAAAAAAAGACGGAAGAGTTTACGAAATCACGATTTGATCACGCTCTTGATTATTAAGACTTTAAGATTTTAAGCCTTTGGGTTCGGTCAAGTTAAAAAACGGCTCCTTTAGGAGCCACCTAATCTATAAAGGTCATGACCAACGAAAGTTCCAGCATAGTTGTTTCCGGTTTGTTTATTCCTTGTTTCCAGTCGCCCCAGCTCTCGCGCACTTATGAACTTTCAAAATGGCCGTCAGTCAAATACAATTCAAAACTTGTCTTGGTTCTAACTTGTTTGCAATTTTCGAAAAAAAATAAAGGTACATTACTCATTCTGGGGGCGAACTCGACTTGGCGGGGTCGAACTCGAAAATTGTGGGGGCGAACACGATATAAGTTACGGGTGAACTCGAAGGGCCGAACTCGATAGGGGGCGAAAGCGGCGGATACCGATCTACCGACCATTTGCCAATAAAATGGCGTGACGAGTTAATTTTCCATGAGGTTTCCATAAGAAGACGAGAAACGGATATTTTTCGATCATTACTCGGGCTTCCGCAGGAAAGCCCGAGTCTGAAAATGGAAGCCGTTTTGGTCGCCAAAAGGGGGATCATGGTCCCAGGCGCTCCTTGCGTAAACCGCGGGTACTGGGAATGAGACTACGACAACTTGTGTTGTCGTGAGCTCGCTCTTCGTAAACAATGGAATGGGCCGGTTCACGAACTTCATTGCTTGAAAGCTGGCCAAATGTGGAAAGTTCACACTAGTTCTCACGAGATAACAAATAAGCCATACGTGGGTTCAAACTACGAAAATACTGGCAAAACTGTGACGGCCAATTTAACAACAAACTATGATGCTGGGACGAACACCTCCCTTGCTAAAAAAAATCAAGAATGTCCGTGAACACAAGTTCGAAGGTTGCGCTAACAACAGGATACTGACAAAAGCAACTGAAATAGTTAGGTTAAATATATAAGCTTAGCTCTTCCGTCAAATATTCCGTTTCTGTTACTGGTGTTTATTGGGTTCAATACTTGTAAAGTACGATTTGGTATTTCGTACAGAATCACTATTAACAAATTGGTTCATGCGTTAGCGTGCGTTCATCGAGACTTGAACCACGCGGGAAGTTTGGAGAGCACGAAAGATGCCTAAGAGGTGCTCGAGGCGCAGCCGAGAGCAACTCTAGCTTCTTGAGTGCTCTCCAAACTTCCCAAGTGCTTCAGGTCTTCTTGAACGCACAGCTGACACATTAAAAAATTGTTTTATAACATTTTCAACGCGGTAATTAATGTATAAAGAGCGGAAATTCCATCTCCTACGTTTCAGTGCGTTGTTTATTTTGTTTCTAAAAAGTATTTCGTTATTCTTCAATGATCTTGTCTCAGATTGGTCAAAAACTGACAGATGAATTCAAGCGTGGAAATGAAGAGTTACGAAACGAGATTAAACCGTTGATTGTTTTGTTTTACCTTTCTCTTGGTTCTTTCTAAGGGGTAAAAAGGTCTATTCCCAAAGAAAAAGTAAACAGATCTTCATCGGCTTGTTCGAAGTCACTCGCGAGAAAAAAATTTCTTCGCGAGACAGTTGTCTGCTGAACTCACCGGCGTGCACAAGGGGAAATTGACGCCGGCTCGCGCAATTTAATTTGATTGCACGAATTTACAGCCCAGCAAGTCGGGTACATTGCCTTTCCAGAGGTAACCCCGCCCTCCTTAACCAGTATGCCGCAAATCCATACAAGTGTCAACGCTCTGCGACTAGTAAGGTTAGCAAGCCTATATGTGAGGTGTTGGATAACGGCACTATTTTCCCCCGACAAAGGAGTACGTATTATCCGAATTCAGAGATCCATATTCAAAGGTATAGGAAAACTACCAGGGGGCAAGTATCACATCCAACTCAAGCCAGACGCACAACTTGTACAACATCCACCACAAGCAGTACCTGAGAAAAAGAAAGCAGTATACAAAGAAGAGCTTGAGAGATTGTGCAGTTCGGGAATCATTCAACCAGTTCAGGGACACACAGACTGGATCAACAGAGTCGTTCCTGTCTCTAAGCCTGATGGATCAATTAGACTATGCTTAGATCCAAAGGACCTTAACAAGAGCATCAAAAGGAACCAGTATTACACGAAGACTATTGATGAAGTTAGCGCTGAACTCCACGGAGGAAAATATTTTAAGCTTGTTGATGCCAAGTCGGACTACCGGATGGTAGAATTGGACAATGAAAGTTCAGTTTAAACTGCCTTCAACACTCCATGGGAGAAATACAAGTGGCTCCGACTTCCCTTTGTTCTTAAAGTCAGCGCAAACGTATTTCAGGAGAGGTTGAATGTAGTCCTTAAAGAAGTGAAAGGAATCACGGGATGCATTGACGACATCCTCACGAGAGGGGTGGATTCCAAGGATAATGACGTAAATCTACTTCAGTTACACGAAACAGCACGAATGAACGGAATTAAGTTCAATCCAAAGAAGTTGCAGTTCAAAACAACTAAGTGTGAGTTTTCGGACAGATTATCACGCCAGAGGGTATGAAGAGCGACGACAAAAAGGTTGAGGCCGTCAAACAGATGAAAGCCCCAAAAGACAAGAAAGTTCTACAGAGTTTCCAGGGAATGGTCAATTATTTGAAACGCTACTCAACCAAGTTGACGAGACTATTCGAATCACTCAGATCACTGCCTCGGGAAGAAACGGAATGGACCTGGGACTCTTCCCATCAAGATGCCTTCGATGCCATCAAAGAAGAGCTCTCCAGGACCCCAGTACTCGCGTACTTGGACCGGAAAGCAGAGCACATTATTCAGACTGACGCTTCAATAAAAGGGCTGGGTGCCGTATTGCTGCAAGAAGGAAAACCAGGGATCTACGTATCCAGAACTCTCACTCCAGCCGAGGAACGCTATACCAACATCGAGAGGGTATTGCTAGGAGTGGTGTTCGCCATGGAGAGGCTTTATAACTATGTGTATGGTGAACCAGTCAGAGTTGAAACAGATCACAAACCTCTAGCAACGATTTGGAAGAAGAGTATTGCCCCTACCAGCCCGAGATTTCAACGACTTCTTCTGAGGCTTGCAATATACGAAATTAAAATCGAGTACATCTGTGGGAAGGACAACTCAATTGCAGACGCTCTTAGTCGAGTCGACCCTCTCAGTCCAAAACCTATGGACTCAAAGCAGATGGATGTGATTCCAGTGTACCACATCACTTCAAACGCTCCAACTACAGACAACTGACTTGACAGAACCAGAGTTGCCATCACTGCTGATTCGGCCTTGAACCAGGTAAGGGATTACATCTTTCACGGCTGGCCGCTTAAGAGGAAGTAACTCCCACAACGATTGCAACATTATTGGAATTACTGTGAAGAACTCGCAGTTGAAGATGGCCTGATATTCAAGACACATCCACTTGTGATTCCAACTTCACTGAGAGCAGAGTATCTAAAGGATCTTCAAGTGGAAGTTCGCCCAGGCGATATGAGGTACAGACTGAATCCGGTGCCCGGTACTTCAGGAATCGTCGACATATTCATCAAGCGATTGAAAGCCAAGCAGAGGAACTAAACCAGGCCTTGGTAATTCCCGGAACGAAAAAAAAGTCACCGAGACCTGGACTTGTCAGACATCCCAGCTCAAGAGCAGCTGATATTGCTGACCAGCCACCACCAAAGCCATTGCCCAAACAGTGTGTGCTGGAAAAGACCCCTGTCGGAATTGCGTTGTCTCGTCCACGAAGAGCTATTAAACCACCTAGGAGACTAACTGAACAAATCTAGAGACACTATAAGAGTTTAAGAGAAATGTATTTGTAGGAGGAAGTTGCAACATGCTATTGCATCTTCAATTAGCCAAGGATTGTTTAGATCGTTATTCCCAGAACGTACCATTCTTTGCCCATATTTAATTAGCTGTAGATCGCGCTAAATAATTATTATTCCGAGCGAGTTTGATTTTGTATTTAAAAAGAAAAACGGTTAGGACGCAGAATAATAAATTTTTCTCTCTAAAAAAAGGGTTCTCTTATCAGGATATATTTCTTCATGCCGGAGTCGAAATCTACATGAGGAAATAGCGACAGTTCTTACTCATTGAACATACCAAGGACCGAAGAAATCTATACCACAACGGGTAAATGGGGGTGCTTGCTGAACGCACGACTTTGGTGCGGCAGCCATCTTTTGTTCTCCCAGGGTACCTCACAGATAACGATATGTGACACAGTTGGAAATAAACTGTCTCACCATTGTGTTTCCGCTGATAATCCACTAGCCACTGGAACGAATTTCGTTCAAGGTAATCCCTCTTCCACTTTAAAGTTCACCACTAAATTTTCTCCGGTTCTTATTGGTTTAAATCGATCACGTGACGCGATAGTGTTCATCCGTGGAGAGACACTATGAGCCCATAGTGCCCGCCCGCGGAAAATACCCGGATGTATAGTGCCCGTCCGAGAAAAATACCTGGATTGATAGTAGTCATCCGTGAAAAGTTTTGAGTAGTTTGACGGCCGCGAAGTTAGGCAGATCAGAAAACAGTGACTTTTTAATTCTGACAGGTATAACGTATTATTTAGCCAATGTACGGTTGCGAATTATTGACATTTGTGACAAGCTGTAGGCGCGGAAAAAAATTTAGTGGTCAACAATAAAAACAATAGAGTGTTTATGTCCCGGAACTATCGGTCTGATAGTTGCCCCTCGGAAATTTGATGTTCTTAAAACTAGCATATTTGTTTTAAGAACATCAAATTTCCGCGGGGCAACTATCAGCCGATAGTTACTCGACAGAAACACTCTATTGTTTCAATGGTGTGTTCTTCCATGTGCGTGACTGATAACCAGTGAGGTGACATGGCTTCACTTTGGCGGGATGATCGGGGTCTTCAGAGCTTCTAACAGATCTGCCTTACGTATTCGTCCACGAACTCTTATGATACCGTCTCTGTCTAGAAATGGATCCAGTTTGTGAAGAAAACTTGTCTTTTTTAACGCAGTCTTCTTTTCTTTGTCCAGTGTACGACTACCGCACTTGGCGTTCGCTTGGATGTTTTGGAGAGCTTTTATTTCTGAAGGAAACCTCTACTTCTGCTTCCTCTTCGTCGGCGACACTGGGTCCTGTGTTAGCAGAGGTATCCTCGGTCGATTCCTGCCCAACTGTACCATCACTAGGCTCCTTCCCCTAGGATACGACTTTATTTCTGAGGTTTGTATCTCAAGCCAAGCGCTACAGCTATCGTCGCTTTCTGCCAACTTGAGAATCTGCTTAGTCTCTCACCGTACTAGTATTAAATGCAATTTTCTTAACCTCCAGATAATCGGGCTTACGTGGTCCTCGAAGTTCTCTTCCTTCAGCCGGCTGACTTTGGGTACTCTAAGGAAGTCAGGTCCCTGATTTTTCTACAAAGTCATTCGGTGGTATGCCCCTTAAACCTTCGTCTGCAGTATTCGACGTAGAGTCCACCTAGTGCCACTGTTCTGGGGTAGTGTGATCAGGAATGAGCTGAACTCTATCGGCTACACAGATGTGAAAACGACTGGATTCGTTACTTATAAACCCTAGAACGACCTTACTGTTCGTCCAATGGTGGTCTTCAATGTTTCCATACTCCAACTCATCCTTCAAAATGTCACCAACCTTTAGAGATAGAGTGGCAGCCGCCAATTCCAGCCCTAGGATGCTGACTGTCTTCTTTGGCGTTACGCGAGCCTTACCCATAGCAAAAGAAACTTATTGACCTTTGAATTCTTCTCCCACCTTACGAGCATATCCTTTGGAAATTATTTCAGACATAAAGCTGCAGCGGTTTGTGTAATATCTGGCATCGGACACCGGACGCTTGCTAAGGCTATTCAGGGGCTTCTCTGCATTCGCATAGTTGTTTGGGAGCGGAATGTTCTGATGTTTAAATGGGAGGGGCATCTCGTAATGCCTGTCTTCTACATAGACAACACCATTTTCCGTTGTTTGGTAGAGCTTGATATCATCCCGTGACAATGCCGTCCCTTTTTCTTTCTTGGAGAAGTCCAATTCAAACATTCGCTGGACTGCCTGTGGTGTGATCTGTTCCTTAACCATTCTTGGTGGGACCACATATTCACGGGCTGATGAGGAGCCTTCTTGTTGATCAACATGTATTCTGTTGCACGCAATGCTTTGAGAAGAGAAGATGGGGCCATTTATGTACCATCGAAGGAGCGAGCATACTGCGTATGGATCTGACGCCTCACCGTAAACAATTTCTTTAGGTCGTAAGGCACTTGGAAGATTTAATACAATTAGAATGACAAGCCCCACTTCGATGTCTTCCGTGTAGGGGGGTATTCGGGACTAACTTTTCTTAAATGAGACATCTTACTAATCACATCAGGCCATAGTATTTCGTTGGGGTCCACTGGAATGGTAGGGCGTGTGAATGCTCTGGGTAAGTCTAACATAACATCTTCCTAGCTAGCTACCACTAATCCTTCGATAGCCTTTATTCTCACGCTACTTGTTCCGTGGATCGTTGTAAGAATTAGGTCAGTGTTACTCCCTACAACACCGAGTAACTTTTCTGATTTCTCATTGACGAATGTTCCGCTACTGGCATTGTCTAGCACGGCATAAACTTTTATCCTCTTGGCTGGGTTCTCCTAGTGAACTAACCAGACAGGCAATATCCCCATGTTGATTGGGACGTCTCCAGGTTCTATCATGTTGCAGGTGGCAGTGTGACTTGTACTAACTCAAGGTTTGTCTCCAGATTGATTATTGTCACTCACGTCGTTCGATCTCTTTTTTCAATCGTTGGGTGGTGCTAACTGCAAGTTTTACATTTCAGCCTTTCCTTGCAGTGCGTTGCAATGCGCTGGTCACTAAAATAACCAAAGTATACCTTCTTCTCCAAACCAACGTTTCGCCGGTCACTCAAAGATTTCTTAAAAAAGTGTTCGCACTCATTCAGATTGTGTAGTTTCTTGCATAAATACCACGTTTCTGTCCGTTGGTATCCACTTTCTCGATGTACGTTTGTGACTTGGCTTGTTCCTCTTCCTCTCTTAAATGGCTTTTTTATGAACTTAACGTGAGTGGGCTTGTCTCGCTCTTCGCGATTTTACTTGTTAACCCTTTCTTCCGAGAAAACAGGATCTATGGCAAGTTCGGCTTGTTCTCGCACAAATTGTGAAAACTTCTTCAAGTCAGCGATTCTTCCTTTGACACTCATGGTCCCACTATTGTTTTCGGTCCATTCACTTCTCAAATTTCGAGGTAACTTTTCCAACTATTGTCTTAGTACGTGAGCAGTGTTTAAATCACCCATATGTGATCTGCCTTTCATCATGGACTTTACTTGATCAAGGGTGATAGAGAAATCTTGGAGAGCTGAGCCATTGTTCGGTGTGATTGATGTCCAGGAAGACAGCTTCTTGATATGGACGTTAGCTATCTTAAATGGATCGCCGAATTTTCTCTTTAACAGCCCCTTAGCTTCTTCTTAGCATCCTTCTGATTTAGACAGCTATGAATAACTTCTTTAACTTTATCCGAGATGTACTGGCCAAGAAAATACAAACTTTCACAGGAGTCGTCAACCTTTGCTTCGATCAATGTTTCAAAGGCTGTCATGAATGAGGGAAATTCCATGACGTCGCCATAAAACATAGGTGGCTTGATGGTAAAAGACTTCGCTTGCTGGGTATCTATAGTTTGAGACAATTCCGTTTGCTTTTTTGGAATGTCAAAAATAACCTGAAACGTAGTGTCCTTGAGTTGGTTATGAGTTAGATGACAAGTACGTTGAGTAGCCTTAAAAGCCATATAAATACTGTGGTGTTTGTGTAATCCCCATCGGTTGATCTCCAGCGGAATATATGACCGCAGGCTGGGTTTGATATGATCTGTACCTAAAGGCTGTCCGTGGGGGTGTGTAATATTTCCCAAAGTTGCAATGCCTCTAGAGGTTTCAATGAAGTACGCTTCATCTGCTGATTTACATGCCATAATCGGCGTCTCGTACAGGGGTCCTTTCTGTTTTACTATATATGTTGCGAGGGGATTTGCTTGAGGGGGACCTTGTGGCCTTGATACATACATGAGAGTAGAGCTTACATGGAGTGACATTGGAGCAGGTACTGAACTTGAGAAGCTAACTGATGATATAACACGAAATAATTCCGTATCGATTGAAGACGAACGTGAATGCAACACTTCAAAACTGACCTCTTCAAAACAAACCGAAGATTTCCTGTTGACTTTTTCCATATCCGTAGTCAACCTTTGCAACCATAAATCCATCGGAAACCCGCAGAAAAATTGAGTGAACCACAGTTATCCGTGCAGGTTAAACCATAATCCGTAGAAAAACTTCCGTGAGGCCGAGTTGAAACTGTTGCCGCGAACAGTGACCAACCGTATAAAATAGGGACCTTAAGCAACCACGACGGCGACGGTAACGAGGACGTGGAAAAACAAGAGATCTAATTGGCAGAACAATAGCTCGGCACGTGCGTTTTGAAAATTTGTACGTTTCTTAGCCGTCCAATGCAAAACAACAACGTGAAATCGCAAAATTTACGTCGTCTGCGAACCAAAACCGCGACGGCAAATTATTTTAATTTTCATTTAGAACTCAACGCTACTTTTATACGTCCTACTGAAGTTGAGCTGTGGCGCCATATGAGACAGTAAGGTCCTGCAGCCATGTTTGAAATTCTAACTAAGAGTAGAAATTCATTTTTTAATCGGAGTCTTCCTTGGCGTTGCCGTCCTGACTGCTTAAGGTCCCTAATGAAACCTTCACGAAGGCTTTGAGAAAACTCACCCTAAACGTTACAATCCTTAACGCAACTTTAAGACCGTAAAATCGTGACACTGAACGATATATAGAGAGAAATAGAGAGAGGTTTTGATTCGGTAGCCTCGTGGCACTGTTCAAAGAGGCCGCTACCGCGCATGCACGAAAACTTAAAAGTCCCGTACAGCAACCCAGGCGACGGCCGTGCGTCGATCAGCCGCGACAGGCATTGCAGACCATCAAGTTCATGGTTTAAATCTTCATTTGAAAGTTCACGGTATTAGAGGCCTTTTTTTCATACTGCTCGATAAGCAGAATCATAAACAAAGAGAAAATGTTTCCACTTATTTCTTGATGAAGTGATTGTTCACTCAGTTGTTACTTGATATCTATTTTCAGCAGTGCAATGGCTGGGTATTGAATATGTATAAATATTTTGAAGCAGGTGAGTTTGTTCCATGATGACTGTATGAGGAGCAATTTATCCTTGATAAAAAGAAAGGTCTTCAAGATTCTTTGATTTTTGTTGCTGCTGAGCAACTACAATGTATTTAATTTTATAATTTTGGAGGGTCTATCTAGTTCAATGTCTTTAGAAATGAAAAATGGCTACCAACCTTTTGGGATTGGCTACCTTTTTAGAATATTTAGGAGCGAAGTGGCATTAAAAAACGCTAATTTTACGCCCTACATCGATTTTCTAAAATTTTTTTGGAAAAATATTACTTGTCTCCTTCCAACTAATGTTATGAAGATATCTATCACATGTTACCAGTTCGAAAATACATCATATATATTGAAGAAAGCTTGCTTTTTTTGACCAAATTCATCCCTCGCTTTCACCTCGCGAAATGACCTCCGCCATGTTCCTTTCCATTCTTCTTGTGACCAAACGAAGAGGCCCAGTATTCATTGAAAAACGTAACGGTTAACCACATGGCGTCTACACGTGGAAAACCTATCCGTAGACCCCAGTAGGGGCCTTTGCGGCCCGCACACCCTCAGCACGAAGGGAAGGTAACAAAGTTACCAGCTATTTCTTATTTTTTACCTCCTATCCAAAAAATTTAGCAAGAACCCTGTACTATATGTTTATCGTTACGTCGAATAGTCCTCCATGAAAGCTGATCAATTTTTTTTAAAAGATGACCGCCAGAAGCGATAATTTTCTTCCGGATATTGCTCATAACATAACACTCTTTCAAAGCCATGCATATTCCGTTTGTCGTAAAATTTTGCTGTTAAGAACATTTGATGCAAACATCACCAAAATGTGCGATATATGATTTTTGAGCTTACGTATTAAAAACTACAGTACTATAGCCAACGAGGTGCATAGTGTCAGTTCCAGAATTGGTGTACTTTTGGAGAAATTCAGATAAGCCCTCCTCCTATCTCACCCTAACATAGAAAATGACCGAAACTGTACCGAGATAAAATAATTGATTAGTGTGTTCACATTCACTCTCCGGGAAAATTGAATGCATCAAAGTAAAGACAAATAATGTCACCATGTATGGTAGGAGTACAAATTTGATAGAGAGATGAACATTTCATACTTTCTTGGCGAAGTTTTTGTATGAAAATGAGTTCCCCTGGCCGCGAACAAGCCGCCGTTATTACCACGGAAAAAAGAATGCGGCAATATTTAAAAGGGCATTTTTGTGCATCCCCTCTGGATGCCTAACTGTGTGCAATATTTGAAGAATTTCTCAAGATCTTTGAATCTTACAGAGACTAGTTCTTAAGGTTTTTAGAAGTTTTAGAACTTCCTCAAATGATTGCCAGCCATTAAGTCGCCAAATGTCTCATCCTATTCCTTACTCTAAAGACAGGTGGTGGGAGGTCAACTTTACCTCCCGTAATATTGTGCAAAGTGCGTTTTCCGTCTTTGGTTGGTCTTGATCTGTTTTTGTCCTGTTCTTCTCTTTTCAACTTTTCATTTAGGTGACAAATTTTGGATTTCAAGATGCGAAATACCTCTCTCAAGAACATCAGCTTGGAGCAAAGTAGCATAATTCTAAATTTAGATCTCATAAACAAAACATCTTTACGTTTTATTACCTTCATGCCTGTTTACTCTGGAGCAGCAAGCAGAATACTAGGTATCATTCATCCTGGTAATGAAAAAACGAACACGTTATTTCAGATGCAGACCAGCAATCCACATGGGTTTTTTTTATATGGTTAAAATTTGCAAAGTTCCTAGTACCATGCCACATGGGCGAAGTACTACTATTTGTGTTTAAATTAACAAACTGGGTGGAGGGCCTCGCACTTCTTTTCAAATCCATTAAATCTCAAATGGCCAAAATATGATCCTCATCGTGCGCCAACTTCTCTATCTATAGCAGGTCATTTTGTGTTCCTGAAAAGTGGTACGTAATGGGAGCTCGGTCGATTTGACGCAAAAGACCTGAACTTTGTTTCAACCACAACTGTTCACAAAAGAATTAATTCATTCTAAGCCACCTCTCCAGTGAAGATTCTGGCTGAAACAATTGTTTTAAACTCACTGGTAGACATAACGCTTTTGAAATCTTAGCCTCTTTAAATTGTCATTATTGATATGGGAAAGACGTTCTTAAAGCTGAGTTTTTCTTTTAATGATAAAAATTCAAAGAACATTTTACTTCCAGTTCTTTCTTTACAATAGGTCATTTTACGACTATAACATAAAATGGAAGCTCGGTCATACTTTATTCCGGAGAACTGAAAATATTTTCTTAACACAGCTCTGCACTAAAGAATAAACTCATTCGTAGTCGCGTTTCTTGTGAAGATAATGGCTGTCTCAGGCAACTGTGTCTTAAAATAGGTAGTATACACCACACGTTTAAACCTCTCAGGTTTGAACTCGTCGTTTTTCATCTACTAACATGGTGAACTCGCTAGTGTGAAGACCAAAACTTTCTAAACATTATCATTGTGAAAAGGGAAAGTATCCTTAAAGTTTTTAATTTTTTTTTTGTATTTAAAAAAAAATTAAAATTCAAAGAAAATTTTACGAGCGAAAACAGGCCGCATCGATACTCGCACCGTGCATTTATGATAATAAAAAAATAATATGGAAGTGTGCATTTACCTTTTAAAGTTGAGTTTCTTCTTCAACAATGGAGTAATTTTCCCCCGAACTTAACGCGTGAGAAGCGCACAGGAAGTTTAAAGTACAAGCATTATTTTGGCATACGGTTAAAACATATACGTATAAAGTGTTGAACAACCAATTATCGCGGCTTTTGAAACAAAAGAGCAGAGGTTTTCAAACATAACAAGTTTCGCCTTTAATTAGAATAAGCACAGACCAGCTGAAACCAGATGAGCACAGAATTGACTTTATCCGCGCGAAGAGTCCATTTATCATCAATCATTTTTAAACTTTGTCCGAACCTATAAGTCTATTTTAACTCATTAAAGCAGAGCTCACAAAGCCAGCGTAGCCTCATACTCATACAATTTAACAGTTGGCTCATGCTTTAGCGCGCACTATCGAGTAATGGAGCACGCGGGAAGTTTGGAGAGCACGAAAGAAGCGTAAGAGTTGCCCGAGGCGATAGCCGAGGGCAACTCAAGCTTCTTGAGTGCTCTCCAAACTTCCCGCGTGCTCCATAACTCGATAGTGCACAGCTGAAAGCATGAACCAATTGTTTTAGAACAAAGCCGGTGGAATTTTGCATCAAATCTGATACGAAAAACGGACAACAATATCAGGATTGATTGTTCGCGGTAAGCGAAATATGAAGCAAAATAGGAAATAGTTTTTATTTCAAGTTTTCTGTTTAAGGCTCGAGCTTTATTTTACTGCAGTTTAAATACTTAATTCTTTATTTTTAAAAAAGAAGTCAAGCTCAAGAATGGAACTTTTATTTAACAATTATTTCCTGATTAAATATAAAATTCTCCTAACGACAGACAAGAAACTCTGCGGTTTAATTGGTTAATTTACAACACGCCAGATTTTCTGTTTCTCTGAGAAAACGAACACTTCGCGAAAGAGAAGAGTTAGCATAAGTCAAAATGCTGCAAAAATTATATCGATTACCGAAAATAGACCATTGCAAAACGGTCTGAGTTAACACTGAGAACAGTATAACAGTAAATGTCAACAAGTGTGGCTAAAATTTGATCCAAGAGTGATGTGGACATTTTGAACAGTGCAGTTGTTAAAGAAAGATCCGAAGCCGCTTGTGGTTTTCTCAGTTGCAGTGGACACAACGAGGCCGTTTTCCTGCACTTCTTTCTGTATGTTTATGGCGGTTACAGTGGCAAGAGATTCGAATCTGTCAGAGGTCAAGCCTTTCGAAAGGACTTCGCTGCAGGTACGGAGCTGTGATGTCGAGGGCTGCGTGTTGTAATGTAAAAGACTCTGTTCGCTACGGTGACCAGATTGCCATTATGTGGCGGTTCTCTACACCAGTATTCGACCATAAGGTGATTGCGGTGGCTCTGACGCTGTGGTTGTTGTACATTGTGGAGAGTTTTGCTTCCTCACTGATGCTTTTCATCATCCCGTCGAGTTTGTTGCCACCAACTGGTCGGGCGTCGAACCAAACTTTATCGTCATAATTCCACTTAGAATTCTTTCTCGGATACTGAAAGAAAGCATCGCACCGAGGATTGAGTTTGGCCATGTAAAACTTTAAAGCTTTGTATACGTGGTTCTCTTCATGTGTTTCATACATTCTTGCCAATTTCTCGTTGCTGGATACATCAGTGACTCCTCCGGGATGTTTTTTGTCGCTTCATCATGCGACATTGTGACAAATCTTCTTCCCTACGCATCAACTTCAAACTTGAAGCTCGTTTTCTTCAGCTGCCTCTGACCTTCTCTTCCTCTCCGTCAAAAGAATAAAATAACGTGAAACCATACATTGCGGAGGAGGGCGAGTGGATTACTCGGTGCAATGGCTAGCGAGGCTCTCAACTTCATCAAGTCTTCGCTCTATGGCTGGCTTGTGGGTGACATTTTCCTTGCCCTGGCGCTTCAAACGGACTATCTGAGCGTTTAACATTTCATTTGATCGTTGAAATTGAGGATCTGAACTCAGTTTGAGCCCTCTGCTTAGGGGAGGTGCATTCAGGTATCTCTCAAAAGAGTGCCTGAAACCAAGGAGACAGTATTTGCTGTAGGATTCCCCGGACTTGTTCCTCGCTTCGCCATAGAACCTGCGCAGGTTTCTGTCCATTTGTCCTACCGTCATGTTTTCCATTGAAGTTTGTATTTGTTTCTCGTTACACCAAGCTAAAATAAAAACAAGTTTTCTTTGAGTTAAAAGAGAAACCATTTAAAAGTTACTTTCGTGAAGGAAAACCAGACAGAAAGACTGTTATTGCTACATTTGTAATTTGATGTAATTAAATGTGTTAATCCTTTTGCAAACAATTTTTCCGGGAGTTTTACTATTCCCGAGAACAACTGTAAATATATATTTAACAATTTTAAAACGGAAAAATTTAAGCTTACCTTTCAAGGTTGAAACAGACCAGTTTGTCATTTGTCTGGTATTACCAGAGTGTCATTCTGTCAAAATTTGTTGCATTTCACCCTCGAACAGAGAAGCGAATCGTGACGGCGCTGATGCCGAGTCTCCTTTTCCGTTGTTTTTCTTTTTTTATGCCACATTTAAGAACTCTAAGCCAAGGGAAAAGGTCGGAAAATTTTCTCTGTTTGTATACGTTATTGTCACAAAATATATTATTTTTCCCCGCGCTAACAATGGCCGCTCCCGCGAGGAAAAACATTTTCTGGCGAAGCGATTTCCTCACGCTATCAGCGTGCACTATCGGGATTTTGAGCACGCTTACGTATAATGAATTGGATTGTGCGGCTCTGCTAGCTATGTTCTAATTGCTACTAACTCGTAGAGCCGAGAAAATTTGGTTTCAATTGACCCTAAAGCATGAACTAATGGAACATAATTTAACGTCATTTAAATAATGTTTAAAGATTGTCCCTAAATATCTCTTTATTCATCCGCTTTGACTAAAAACAATTATCGGTAGGTTTATCTCGTTTTTCGCTCTTCTCTTGAAAAGGGGAACATTCACAAAATATCAAGTCTTGGTGAATAACTGCAAGAAAAAAAACAGTTGGATTTTCCTATAATACAATACATTGTGCACAAATTTCTCACGGCGGCGCGCGTATTATCTCAAAATAAGAGCCTTTTTTTACTATTCATTCATTTGTCTGCTGTCCATCGGTCACAATCCACAAAGTTGTGTCGTTGTTTTCTTGTGGTAAGGGAGTGTTTTTGTGTAGGGTAGTAATGAAGTTTTTCTTTTGGGCCTTGTATTGAACTGCATTAAAATTTAATACATAAATTTTATAAGCATTATATTATAGATATAATAGTGCTCTTCAATTGCTTTTGGCTAAGATTCGTTTCCAGTAGCCTCTTCATGTGGCGCCACATGTGACTGACTTTGTAAACTTTAGGAACGTCGGTAGCTTAGCAACGATCTACGGTGGTTCCAAGTCTCCTTCGTCACGTGCTTGATCCCATCTTTACAATGTATACGAATGTCGTTATTTCACAAAAAAAGTAGAAACAAAATGACCCTTCAAAGGAATGACGTCATATGGGTGACATAATTACTAGTAACCCAGTGTTATTTATCATAGACCACTAATTCAAAATAGTCGGCAGAGTAAAAGCAAAACAAATCAAAGCTTCCGTGATCAAATAGATGTCGCATCAATACAATTTTCAACCGTTTTAATTTTCACTGATTCACATACTGATCAAATCAGTCAGAGAAAAACAATACATCGCACAATCTTTTAATCAACCCCACTGCCGACCGCTGACTCAAACTACTCAGCTAACTAAAACAAACAAACAAACAAAAAAAAACAATTAAATCTCCCTTAATCAAAACTATATGGCATCAATCAGATTTTGAAATGTTCTTACTTTCACAGATTCGCATGCTGATCAAATCAGTCAGAGAAAAACTGTACAAAAACTAACAATCTTTTGGATTAACCACAATGGCGAGGGTTAATATTCTATACCATAACTATGCATAAGATGGTAACGTGTGATACAGTGGTGTAAAGTGCTAATGAACAAGGAGGCGAAGAAAGTTGACCGTATAGAGGGTGAAGGTGTAGGTGGAATGCTCTTGCTAAGTACAAACGTGTAAATGACAGAGTAATCGAAATATAAACACCTACGTGAAATGAAATGTCGTCCAGATGAAACTATTATAGAACTTTTTATTGTACAGCATGGAGCTCACCTAAGTAGATCATGGGACTTTTCCTCAGAAAAAGTACTTGGAGCGATATGAATGATTTTTCAGGCTTTTAGCCTTTGGAAAATAAAAAGTTCTGTTTGGTAAGGTTTTATTGAGTTTCCAAATGATACAGGACAACAATGCTTTGGTCTCATAGCCACAGCCGAAATTACTCATCAATAACAAACACCAATGTATTCAGAGGCTTTGCCTTTTATATATATATTTTTCGTCATTAACTACCGTTTGCAAAGACGATCTGTTCAGGTATTCTGCTGATCGCAAGTACCCCATGGTGGTGAGCCCTATTTGGACATTGCCTCTACTTAGTGAATTCCAGGGAGCTCTTTTATATAAAAATTAAAAAAGAAAAAAAAATTATCAAGTTAACTTTGTCTGTGTGACTCAATAAAAGCTCCCCGTTCTTTTCCTCTGGCACTCTCATAACAGATTCACACGCTACTTCCTATAAGTAATTCTCCAGCTAACAGGTGATGGAGAAGTTTTCAGTTGTAATTAAAAAGTAATCACTACGACCTATTGAGACAAAGGTTATCATTGTCATCAACCAATGATAAGTAAAAACAGGCTACCTTCTTGAAGCGCGGGAAAACGCGAGTGAACACGTTGGGATTGGTTTCATTTTTCCATTTGATTGGTTGAGATGGTGTCGCATATTTTTTAGAAACCAATCAAAGAGCGAAGTAAACCAAAACTCAATGGAATCCAGGATCATTTTAGGGCAATCAAATTCCGCGTCACGAAAATTGTCTTATTTTTTTTACTGCGCATAAAACGCTGGGCAGTCGCCTCCTATAATTTGCTTTCGCGCTATAAATCGCCTCCTAGCAGACAACTCAACTGAAATCCTATCGTGACAATGTAACGTTGAGGCGCTTTGAAAAAACTAGACAAAATTTATAAACATTTGACAATAAAAAACTGCGATAAAATATTATAAAGCATGACACGACGTTTCGACGTTTCCAGAACGTCATTATCAAGTAAACTAAAATAATAAAATCGAGTATATATATAATGAAGCGGTGAATAAATTACAAAACGTTAAAAGTTAAACAAAGAGTTTAGCCCTAATGGAGTCGCTCTGGGTGTTTAAATTGGGCCTTATTGTTCTTATGTACAACATTTCATAAACAAGACAATCCCATTTCGTGCCGCATTTTTTAAGCATTCTAAACTGGCTCTCATTGAGTAAGTCAATGTTCCCATGGGCATCTCTCAGGTGGCGACCAATGGCAGAGTATCGATGATCAGCAATGCGTTGAAACAGATGGCGCGTCGTATATCCGACGTAATTTGAATCACACAAATCACATTTAAAACAGTAAACAACACTATGCTGATTTAAGATGCGTAGCTTGATTTCTTTAAGCTTTAGGTCCTGCTCAAGTTTCTTACTGGTGTAGACTGGTTGTACATCAATGCCAATTTTTGAACTGAGATCGCGCATTTGTCTTTTGGCAATGTTCACTGAGATTTGATCTTTGAAAGGAATACTGACTCTTAAAGTTTCAACAGATTTTGTCTTAGTATCTGGTGTAGAGAAATAATCACATTTGTCGATAACAAAGTTCACCAAAGAACTAGGGTAACCAAGGCGATGAAACATAGATTTTAGATGCCTACACTCATCGACGAATGCTTGATGCGTAGAGGACAATTCCTTTGCACGATGAACCATTGTTTTGATAAGACACTTCTTGTAGCGCAAATCGGTGTGACTTTGAAAGTGAAGTAAAAGGCCCGTGTTCGTAGGTTTACGATAGACCTGAGTCTCCAGCTTGTTGCCGTTCTTTGTTATCAACGTTCCAATAAAAGGAATTGAATCGTTGTTGGAAAGTTCCATAGTGAAATGAATACTAGGGTGGAGTCCATTGAGTACATTGAGGAAACTTACAGCTACATCGAGTCCAGGCATTATTGCAAGCGTATCGTCGACATAACGCTTGTAATAAGAAGGAATTAAATCATCGTTAGATAGTCTTTCTTCCAGATGGCACATAAACACGTTCGCCAACAAAGGACCAAGGGGGGACCCCATAGCAACTCCTTCATACTGTTCGTAAAGTTGACCATCAAATTGGAAAAGTTGGTCAGTGGAAGCCATTCTGAGAAGTTGAGTGAGCTGATGCTTCTGTAAGTTGAGATCGTACGTTGAATTGAACCAATCATCGGTGAAGGCTTTCTCGACAAGGATGTTGATGGTTTCCTGAACTGGGACATTTGTGAACAATGACGTTACGTCGTATGAAGCTTCAAAATAAATTGAAAAGTTCTGGTCTCGGTCGTTCGAAGGTCGGATAACGCTATCCATTGAATAATCCTCTATCCGGTGGATACCAATGTACGTTTTGGTATCACTTTTCCACTGGTCAGCGATTTATCCGTTGGATAGCGTTCTCCGCCCTTTCTACAACTGGGCCCCGACCATTATCGAGATTTAAATTTTTTTCTCTGTACTTTAGTTTCTTTTTTCTCGAAGTCAGATGTGTCGACAAAAGCGTGCTGTGTACGTTATTCTTTCCTTCTGATTTTTTGGTTAGATGTTCCATAACATTGAACTTTCGCATTTACCATAATATGATTTGAAACTCGCGATGAGTTTTCCTATGAAACCGTCGTATATTTATCGCTTAAGATTTTGAAAGGCTCATAAACATCACGTCTTCAGTATAGTCGGTAATGCGGCAATAAGGCGTAACTAAGTTCAACTTGGTAGGAGACGCCTATGGCACTTATTAGCGGATTCTAATTAGAGATTTATTTTGGCTCCGCGTTACGCTTAAAGGTGTCACACTTTAACGAGCTACTCACTGTTATTATGTTCCAGAGTTTAAGTAGTGGTTGATAATGAAAACGATTTGGGTTTGTATCATCTTAACTTTGGGCCTGTCTTCAGGTAGGAGACATTTAAATGCACATACTTCGTTCCGAACTTTTATCAACAATGCACATTATTTTATTAGTACTGACATTAATGTTGTCCTTGCCCTCGTCATTGTAATTGTCATTGAATAAATTGTTTGAACACAGCTTTAAGTTTAATCGTCCGAGTGAGGACATTCTTGGGAAGGAGTGTTATCAGAATTAGTGACAACGGAAGTCATCGTTAGAGTTGATCAACTGAAGAATTCTGCTGTTGTTGTTTAAACGTCACTTATTACTTTAGACAGCGGTCCTTCGGAGGAACACACTCACCAGAACGACCAGACTTCACGATCCTTTTCATAATTTTAAGAGTCGTTATCATAATCATTATCACACCGATCTACGATCTCTAAACGCGATAAATCTCTCCAGGTGTAAAGCAAGGTCAAACTATTCAGCAACGCACGGCAAATGGCAGATTAATCTTGAGCCCAGAAATGAATAACAATACACCTGTCAAAGTGAACAATGCCCATTGCGGAATCAATAGCACTTGTGGATTTATCCACAACTACCGCGAATTTTAATCTTTCAGTGCGTCAGCTGTTAAACCTTAACCTTGCGGACCGTATCAAATATTTAGTGATGGGAGCTCTTTCCGAAGCTTTTGGAAACCGTATACAAGTTTATAAGTTTTCGTCAGGGTTCAAAGGAGCTTCGGACAACGTTTTACACTAATTCTCCTGAAATTTGTCATAGAATTTATGCAAGATAACTTCATCTGATGTCTGTCTTGATAGTAAATACAGTTTGCTTTCAAAAGAAAGATTTTATGCGATTTGACTTAACGACAACCGACAATCTGGTCTCAAATAAGATGTCGAAGTTTCTCAAGGGCTTTTCGAGTTGCGGTGTGGCTGAATTGTAGGTAGTGTCAAAAGGCATAGCCTACAAAGATGTAAGGTCTTTATGTTGTTAAACGGTTTGCCTCGATGAGAGGTTTACTTCGGACAGAAATTTGCTACTAAACGGTCTCTTGATGCATCTCGATTGTTTCTGCGATATGCGAAATGTCGGTATGTATGAGTATGTTCTTCCCATACGAGTAATCGAAACAATTGAAACAGGACGGTTTTAGCATCCCAAGGAATGTTGGCAAAAGAATTCGAAATCACCTAGGAAATTATATCAGAACAATTAATCAACAATTTTTACTGAGCCCGTAGCGAAAAATTACTATTTATTTGTGTTGATATCATGTTTATAGATATTTCACTTGAATGTCTTTCTCTCTTTCAGATTTATCTCAGGCAAAAGGTTTGTTATTTTACACTACTCTTTGCATTTATGGATATATTACTAAATCATGCGCGAGACATATATCATATCTGGCGAGTTTCATGGACGCAAATTTATGTCATACGCCATATCTTTGAGGGCAACATTTAGTTCAGCTGTGGCTACACGCAACATGCGAGACACAAAGTGTCAGTACGTCGACCTCCTAAAGATACATATTAACGCAATGTTACGACCGGTAGGTGGCTGTCGAGATCAAAAAATGGACATCGCGATTCTGGCCGACGTATCAAAAAGCATGACTCGTGAGCAGCGAAGCGATCAGATAAAACTAATCAAAGAGCTGGTGGAAAAGAAAGGCGTTTCCTCCTCTAGAAATCACTTCGCTTTCATGACCCATGACCTTTGCAAAGGAAGTCATTATCGAAAGCAACTTCAACGATCAGTCATACTACGAAGCAGACAATTTGAAAGACCTTTTTCAGACTAAGTCAAGCGTGCTACCTAAGTTCTGGGGAACACGAACAGATCTGGCCATGGATATCGCCACCAAAGAGTTGTTCACCAAACAAGGAGGAGACAGGTCTGATGCTAAAAACGTCCTAATCATGTTTACAGATGGGAGACCTGTCAAGACGAAGTGGGATAAACGACCTGATGTTCCGTTTGAGGATTTCCTAAGGGCATTAGAGGTGATAAAACGGATTTTCAGCTGTACAGAAATTTCTCTTAATACGATAACCGAAAGTTAATCATTCGATGCAATACTCCTCCGCGATATACGTAACAGTATTTTCATGGATAGTGGATTCTTTGGTTGTAGCTTTATACGGCTGGCTGTTCTCCTCAGTTCAGTTCAGTCTTTGAAGGTCTCATTAGGGTTTAGGCGTTAGCCGTAAAAGGCTGAAAAATTAACCGTTAGACGTGAAAAATTTAAACGTTAGCTGTAAGCACTACTACTCCATTCACAATCATGTCTTCGTCACGCCTATTCATATATTTGAATAGGCTTTTGATTAAGGATAAAAAGTATCGGGACAAGCACGCTGATGGTGGTAGGGGGTTGGGGGGGACTGGAACTGCTTGAGTCCCTAACGAATATTTTTCCGCAAATTTTCGCTCTCAGCTTACTTTACGTCGTCGTTGCTGTTGTTTTTGTTTGTTCAGTTCAGTTTAATCTTAACTTCTGAACATATTGTGGGATCTAACACATTTAGCCCAAGTACACACTACTGTGAAAAATGGATAAAATAATATTTCTTCCCTTGTTTTATGAAAATTCTTACAGTATTTTCAGCGAATTTTTTTTTTCTCTCTTTTGAATTTGACTTCCAAAGAAAGATCGCGAAAAGAGTGAATTTGAATCCGCTTATAAAACTGGGGTAAGATTCATCCTTCAGCTCAGTCATTAAAGTCGATGAAGTCAATTCATGTTCTTTCAACAGAGTAAAGGTGTGAGCGTAATTGTGGTAGCAGTCGGTCAAGAAGCATTTCAAGAAAAATCAACAATGTCCAAGATTGCTGGCGAGCCGAAGGGAGTATTGCTTCTGTACCCTAATTTTGATGACCTCTCAGGACATTTGGACGATATCGTCGAAGCTACTTGTGGTAAGCTGTCTTCACTATTTGTTTGGTCTTTCAGTTTGTTAACAATGATTGTGGGTGCGCTTTCCATTAATAGGGCCAATACCGTTAGGCGATATTCAGCCGTTTGGGGTTGGGCTATCGCCCGCTGGCTTACCTCTTAAAGCTTTCACAATATTCCTAGTTTTTTTTATTTATTTTTTATTTTGTCGACTTTTGAATAGCTTAGGCCCTTCAAATAGCGCAACAGCCAATCTTCCAGCGCGTTACGTTTAGAACAAAACGTAACAACGCTTTGTAAGTCAGTAACCGTCCTTCAACCATCCCTTATTATCTTACTCGTTTAAAGGAGAACGTTAAGAAGCGATTTTGCCACGCAAGTCACAATGGCAAGCGGTTTTTCAAGATTGCGATGTTTATGGGTCTAATTGACGGTCATCGCCGGCAAATGACCTCAAGATCGAGAAAAGAGAGGCTTGAAGAGCTTAGTTTGCGCATTCTGTCTATGAAAGTAAAATTAATCTATCGATCCAACACAGCTCCGGAACGAGGTAACTTAAGTGTTAGCTCACTGGATTCCGAGTGGAAAGGCTCACGTTTGAGACCTCTTGGCTTGTTCGATTTGGAAAAAATATCATAGAAATAGCTACCTGGCTTTATCATTATCATTAATATCATTGTTATCGTTATTTGCCTTAAAGTTTTGAACATTTATTGATTACCGAGAGACGATTGTAGTCTAAACAATACCTTTTTATCTTTTAGAAACACCTGTTCCTGAACCGGAAGGTTCGTGATTTTCCTAGTTTTACAGCGTAATTCCATGCGAAATGCTTCGTAAATAACGAGTGCCATTGGCTCTAAAACATGTAGAGGGCTTGTATATAACTGGGTATGGTAAAAAATACAAAGAAAAGAAAAATCCTAGCTATGCGCTTGCTCGGGGAACCAGTTCTTTTCCCACGAAGCGGAACTGAGAATGCGCAGGGTATAACAAAAAAAAAAAAGAATGGATGTTATTGGCTGGTAAAAACAATGGTGACTTTCAAGGTAGATCACTTTAGCTTGTTTATCTCGAATTCTTATAGACAATTTACTTCTTTGAAGTAATCATTATACTCAACCTCAAGTAGAAGTCGTAACATTGAAGAATTAAAAAATCACCAGAGGACTTTTGATTCTTCATAATGAAGTTAGAGTTTTTGAGCAGCATATTATAACACCTAAACCAGCATACAAGGCCACAATTCACCCTCTCAGAGTGTACAAATAAGTGTGTATGTTGAATTTTCAAATCAGTGATAAATCATTAATAAGGATGATATCCTCAGTAGGTAAGTGTCTTGATCAAAAGATGGATATCGCCATAGTGGGTGACGTATCAAAAAGCATAGACAAGCGGCAGCGAAGTAAGAAGACTGAACTGATCAATGAGCTGGTGGAAAGGAGAGGCGTTTCCTCATCAGGAAATCACTTTGCTCTCGTCACCTTTGCGAAGGAGGTTGTTATCGAAAGCGACTTCAACGATCAGTCATACCACCAGGAGAACGATTTGAAAGACCTTGTTCAGGAAAAATTAAGGGTGATACCTAAGTTCTGGGGAACACGAACAGATCTGGCCATGGATCTCGTCGCGAGAGAGCTGTTCACCAAACAAGGAGGAGACAAACCTGATGCTAAGAACTTTATAGTCGTGTTTACAGATGGAAAACCGTTTAAGTCGAAGTGGGATAACCGACCTGATATATCGTTTGAGAATTCATTAGAAATTTTGAAGGTAAAAGACTTAGTATTCAGTTAAACTGAACTTCACCTTAATACTTTGATGCATTGACAAACATTTGGTGCCCTCCTCTTGCTATATACCTTCTATTCAAATAAGGATACAGAACACCAGCGTCCTGTAACCTTTCCTCTTGCAGGATGTGCATCCGGGAAGCAACGAAAGTGATGAAATATCCAGATTTTCAGAATTGAAGTAAAAGAAAAGATCATGTAACCGTACAAAACATACCAGGAGCTGGACAACTTAAGCAAAGAATGCAAACAGACTCCGTCAGAATTCTTGTATCGTTCTCATAGATTTAGTGCGATATTTCGTACGAAATTTCAGGAAATTTAGATAGCACACTTTCAATAGTGGACGAAGATAGGAATTTTCTTACAAATCTGGCAAAGCAACCTTGAAATTTATGGCCTTGATAAGGTTTCATCCTTTTTTCACAGAGCAAAGGTGTGAGGATAATTGTCGTGGGAGTAGGTAAAGACGTGTACAAAGAAGGCAAGGCAATGTCAGAGATTGCAGGCGAGAATGGAAAAGTGTTACTGTACCCTGATTTTGACAACCTCTCTGGACAGTTGGACGATATTTTGATAGCTACGTGTGGTAAGCTGTTCTTGTTGAATTGCTCTCTATCAAGGAGCGTGTTAAGAATAGTTCAAATAGAGTTTTTTTTAAATGACATTTTATTAAAAAGTCCCGGTTCAATTTACATTTGAAACAAAAGAAGTTCGAAAACTCTGTTATTTAAATTGGTCTCACTGAGTTTAATGGATAGAAGTTAACAAATGCAGGGAAAAAAGCACACTCGTCTATTGTAAATACAAAGTTAATCTTGTAAATAACCTACCTTGTTACCTAGTAATGGACGTTCTTTATTCTGTTGAGAGCAGAGGGCTAAAATCAAGGGGAGGGGCTAATAAAATTTGTTATGACGGGCGCAACAAACAATGTCTAGCTGGTAAATAGAGAAAGATGGTAAATTTTGAGCTCGGTCAAGATATAAAGAAAGATAGTTTTCGTCTTGTCTCTTGTCCCACACTCAAGATAGGACCAAAAACATCTTTTTCCAATGTCTAGCTTATTTCGAAGTCCAGTCTCTAGGTATGACTTGTGACTTGTCCTCTGGATTGATTTTGATAGTGTTCAGTTGAAATGTTTAATATCTAATTTGTCCTTGCACCTTGCTAACCAAGTGAAAACCGTGCTATTATTTGCTCACTTTTACAAGTCATTGACGGTGGATACACTGAGTGGTCTGAATCTGCGTGCAGTGTGTCGTGCGGTAGAGGGAAAAAGACAATGACAAGAACTTGCACCAATCCCCCGCCATTTAACGGTGGAAAGGACTGTAGTGAACTGGGACCAGCTAAAAAGACAGTTTCATGCAATCTACAGAGATGTCGTTAGTAACAATTTTTTATTTAACTTTTCTCTAGCCAGCTCCTAGTTTGTATTGATTATTTCCAGGCTGTTGATGACTTCAGATTCACGAAAGAGATGGGTGAAACAAAATTTCCTGCAAAAATAGAAAAATTAAACATTTGCAAAATGAATAGCCCTTGGCATTTTTATGTTTGAGGTTAATTTAAAGTGTGTGAAAAATCCCTTTTTCTTTACAATTTTTTTAAAAAAGAAATACTGTGTCTGTCCAATTGATCAGTAAAAAAATGTATTATATTATTTGGTATGTTCTTGTTTCTTAGCAACTAACGGTGGTTATTCAAGTTGGTCCGAGTCTAAGTGCAGTGTGACGTGTGGAGGAGGAGTGAAGACCCTGACAAGAACCTGCACCAATCCCCCACCATCTAAAGGTGGAAACGACTGTAGTGAACTGGGACCAGATAAAAGAACAGTTCAAAGCAACGAAGGAAGCTGTCGTGAGTATTCTTCTTCAGTCTTCTTTCAGACAGATTCTGTGGTTGAAACTCCAGGGCTTAAAAGGGATTTTAGAAATCTGCTGAATCTTGCGACGTCCACTACGTTTCATATCGTTATTTGACATAGTTCTGCCTTTTGTCTTCTAGTGTGTTGTTTTTAAAACATACTCAAACCTTAGTTTAAGAGGTCTAAAGAATATAGAGTAGGTGACTTCGGATCTAAAGATCTGATTCAATGTGTTTTTCGGGCGTTATAATCTCACAAAGCCCCTCAACACCATGGATTATAATTATTTACAGGCGACCTATGAACTGTAATTGGAAAACTGCTTAAAAGGGAGGGGGGGGGGCTAACTGTATGCTGTCCTGTAACTTCTCCGGCTGAATGGACTACCAGGATTATAAGCCATTTTACCTATTTACCCATCAACAGACATATCAACAGAAACAAAAAAGGGAAATACTCATCATCGTGGTGGAACCTGCTCGAAATTTAAAACATAAGCAAAGTAAACCACGCACTCTGATCGGACAATTCAGTGTCTACAATTTGCCTATAGGTGTACGCCGCAGACGTGAGCAAATGCAAAGGCCATTTTTTTGGTGCGCGTTTTTTTTTTCTGGTCACGTAAGATTTCATTGTCAAATAAAAGGGAACTCTTTTACTACAATGTATCGACGTTATGTTATAAAAACAGACGGTAAACACCACAGGGTACACTCACTGACTGAGTTATGGATGCACGCGAAAGATTTGCAAAGCACTCAAGAAGCCATTTGTTCATGGGATAACTTTCTGTCCAATCTACAAATTAAGTCGCATTTCGTTTAGCCATTTCACCCTTGAAACTATTAAACGATCAATGAACTCAAGCTGGGATGGGTGACCGTTAAAACTCTCCGTGTTAGGTGATCTTTATTGTTTTTAATTTATTTATAAGAAAACGCCAGTTAGAAGAAGCATCAACATCCATTTCGAGTGATGTTACTGACCACAGCTTTGTCAAACTTGGAAAAGTTTATTTTTCTGTCTTCGAATCAAGTTTTAAAATTAGATTTATTTTTGCTTTCCCAAACTTCCTACATTCTTTCATGTGCACTCTGAAGATCACCGTATTCTGCATCACATTTTCAATAAGAACACACCAACGAACGAATCAATTTGCACCAAAAAAAGTTTTAAAAAGTGTTGAGGATATGGCAACGCAATTGAATTCGTTGGACCATTTGAAGATGGTAAACTAAAAAATGCAGATGCAGTACTGCTTAAGAGGAATATCATGAACCTTGCTCAGCCTCTCGCACAAAATAGAACTTTCTACGGAGAAAGAAAATAGATTAAAAATAGAGCATGGCTCATCAATGGAAACAGGGTTAAATAATACGAAGCAATTTAATCGATTCTTCTAAACAAGATTTAGTATTAACAAGATTTTATTTTACAAATAGTACAAGGAAGTAATAAATTGTTTTCTTTTTCTATTCCGCAGGTCCTCCATGCAAAGCTGGGCTTGATATAGGAATTGTACTCGACAAATCAAAGAGTGTCCAAATACCTAATCTGAAGAAGGTTATAACATTCTTGGGTGACCTTGTCAAGAAATTCAATCCTGCACCGAAAGCAGATCACTTCGGCCTCATCACGTTTAACAAGCAAGCGGAACTGGCGTTTTCCTTTGCAGATTCAAAATTCCATAATAAGAAAGCTCTCTTGAAGAGAATAGCCGATGAGCCAGTAGAACTGTTTCTGAAAACTCGCACCGATCTGGCTTTGAAAATGGCATTAGACGAGCTGTTTACCAAGGCAGGGGGAGACAGACCAGACAAACCAAATGTCATGATTGTATTAACAGATGGAAAACCAACACATCCCGACAAAAGTTTCAATTTCAAGGCATTTGCGAAGGAAATGGCAAAAGAATTTAAAGTGAGTCATAATTCACTGGAACTGTCAATCATAATAAATTCCCCTTCTATAAATCCGCTTACCAATCAAGTTTCGTTAACATGCCATGCTCTTTTTTTTTTATTACTATTTAATTTTTTTGTGTGGCAAGACGAAATTCTTTAACCATAGCAATACCAGACTGAATTTTTTTTAAAGGTAGAAGGGGCAGGATAAAGGTAGGCTGTGGGTTTGTCAGTCTACTTTGCTTTCCTAATTCAGATTATTATGTAAATACCCCATTCTCCTTCAGCAGTTGGTACCAGATGTCATTTCTACAGGTAGATCTGCGAAGCATAGTAACAAGTGATGTGGGGATCCCATACGCAAATTTCGGCCTTAGGACTCTGGTGAGAGCACGCGTTTTATGAAAGATGGCGTTGCGATTGTTAGATAGGGCACATCAATCAGAATTTGAACAACTAACGATTCTTTCTTCGGAACTTACTCATTTTAGGGGGCTAGGAATCAAATACCAAGTTCATTTTTCAACCTGAGTGCACCATTACTAAACATTCTAATTACATTCTGCACTTTATATCCACGAGTTCACCATACTGTTTGCAAAATTATTTTAGCTCGCCTCTCAACAACAGAAAAAGGACGTTAGTACAGTGGCCGTGGGAATTGGTAACAACGTAGAAAAAGAAACCCTTGAACAGATTGCAGGTGGAGGTTCCGTTGTTCAGGTGGAGGACGTCAACAAACTTAAAGGAACGATCGAAGAAATAAAATCAAAAGCTTGTTCAGGTATGGTGATATGCAGAACAGAAAACATTGCACTCTATTCGACATAAACGGTTTAAAATTAGTCAAAAAGTAAAAAAGCCATTACCGATGTAAATGGTACCATTCATAGAAATTACATCAGAAGGCTGCTGTAAATTTTCTTTATTTTTTTAACAGAGTTTAGTCTTGTCTAGGGATACCTTTCTTCAGCGGGGTGATAAGATTGCCTTCTTATTCAGAAGTTGTCGACTGAGTATCGATAGTGATCCTGGATTCCATTGAGTTTTGGCTTACTTCACTCTTTGATTGGTTTTAAAAAACATGCGACGCCATCTCAACCAATCAAATGGAAAACTGAAACCAATCCCTACGCGGTCACTCGCGTTTTCCCGCGCTTCAAGAAGGTTGCCTGTTTTTACTTTAAAATATCATTAGTTGATGACAATAATAACCTCTGTCTCGATTAGTAGCTGTGATTAATTTTTGTTTAGAATTGAAAACTGCCCTATCACCTGTTAGCTGCACAATTAATTATAGGAAGTAGCCTGTGAATCTCTTATGAGAGTGGCAGAGGAAAAGAACGGGGAGTGTGTATTGAGTCACCCAAACATAATCAACTTGAAAGTTTCTTTCTTGAATTTTTAGTATAAAAAGCTGCCTGGAATTCACCAAGTGGAGTCAATGTCCAAATAGGGCCCTCCATCGTGGGGTACTTGCGACTAGCAGAATGCCTGGACATATTCATTTGTACTTGCCAACTGTAGTTAGTGACAATAAATATGTAAAAAAAGCAATGCTCGGGATTACATTTGTTTGTTATTGATGAGTAATGTATGATAATTCTTGCACTTTCAGTTGTGGTTATGAGACCAAAACAGTGTAGACCTGTATTATTTGAAATCTCAATACAACCTTGGCAAACAGGACTTTTATTGTCCAAGGCTAAGGGCCTGAAAAATCACATTGTTCCTAGTACTTTTTCAGAGGAAAAGTCCCATGATTTAAGCAGGCGAACTCAATGCAGTACAAGAAGAAAAAGATCTTCCAGTCGAATCATGGTAAACGAAATAAATACAAAAAGGGAAAAAACGATAACAATTGATATATTTTCTTAAACTGCTTATCGTAGAATGGAAACGTCCGTTAAGCAATTCAACGTAGTTGCAACATTTTCATATCCGTATTTTCCATATTTCCCATCGTATCAATCTACAGAGATTCAAGTAATTTCAACAGATCTCAGTTAAATGAAATTAAAGAAAAACTGGAATTATTTTAGAAAGAGAAAACAAATGGAATTATTGTACGTGCAAAAGCTCACTGGCATGAGCACGGAGAAAGAAGCACTAAGTACTTTTTGAACTTAGAAAAGAGAAATCGTGTTACAAAACACATCAGAAAAATAGCAATTAGCGGCGCTATAACAACAGACCCATACCAAATACTTTCCGAACAAAAAAACCTTTTACCACGACTTGTACAGAACAAGAGTGGCAGACACGGATTCTATCAAGTCTTTTCTAAACAATTTAAGTATACCGCAATTATCTGAAGAACAAAAACTAACCTGTGAGGGCCAGATCACCATAGATGAATGCAAAAGGATTTTAGAAACTTTTTGAAACAACAGGTCTCCAGGAAATGAAGGAATCCCAATTGAATTCTACAAAAACTGTTGGGATCTTATTTGTCAACCGTTCATCAATTGCGTTAATAAGTCCTTTGTAAAGGAAGAAATGTCCAATTCCCAAAAGCAAGCTGTCATTACTCTAATAGAAAAAACAAGGGAAAGATCGCACGCTAATAGAGAATTGGAGACCCATCTCTCTGGTTAATGTTGATGCTAAAATAATTTCGAAAGTAATTGCATCAAGAATTAAAATTGTTTTACCCTATATCATTCATAGCAATCAAACTGGCCGTCAAAGATCGCTATATTGGTGAGACAGTAAGATCGATTCTTGACATTATGGATTTCACAGAGAAAGAAAATATACCAAGTGCGATGATATTTATTGACTATCGCAAAGCGTTTGACACTTTAGAGTGGAACTTTTTATCTAACTGTCTAGACGCCTTTAATTTTGGCCATGAATTTAAGCGATGGAAAAGTACTTTTTATAATAATATTCAAAGTTGTGTGATAAATAATGGCATGTCTTCAGAATACTTTAACCTTACACGTGGAGTTAGGCAAGGTGACCCTTTATCTCCTTATCTCTTTCTTTTAACTGTTGAGACTTGAGCAATTGCCATTAGGGAAAACGAGGAAATAAAGGGAATTGTTATCGATTGACAAGAGACCAAATTATTACAATATGCCGATGATACTACTACGGTTCTCTCTGATACAGAGTCGGCCTATAAAATTTTTCAATTGTTAGATAAATTTAAAAAATTTTCAGGTTTAAAGGTAAATAGTTCAATGACAGAGGGACTCTGGATAGGATCTTTAAAAGGAAGTGAAATGGCCACAAGATCCCATAAAAGCCCTGGGGATCTTCCGCTCCTACAATAAAAACTGCTCTATCTGAAGAACTTCACGGAAAAACTTGACAAGATAAAAAAACTAATTAATATCTGGTTTTCTAGAGGATTATCACTTTATGGAAAGGTGACTATAATTAAATCTTTGCTTCTACCGAAGGTTGTGTACGTGGCATCTTTGTTACCTACCCCTGAAAATATAATTAAAGAATTAAACCATTTGATTTACAACTTTTTATGGAAAGGAAAAGACAAAGTAATCAGAAAATCTGCGATAAATGATTATGAAGGAGGAGGCATCAAAATGGTTCATATTGAAAGTATGATTAAATCTCTCCGTCTCGCCTGGCTGAAAAGAATCTTTGGCGATAATTCTGGCGCATTGAAATATTATTTAGAATATCTTTTAAAAGAAACATGAACAGGCGGTCTGTTTCTTTTTAAATGCAACTATAACGTCAAAGACTCAAGACTATCAGTTCTCAATTCTACATGGAGTTGAGGAGTTATTGAAATGGTGGTTTGAATTTTGGAAAGAGAATACGGTTGAAACTAATTGGCTTTACTGAATTTGGAATAATCAGAAAATAAGAATAAACAACAAACCAGTCTTTTACAAAAGGTACTTTAATTATGGAATTCAGACAGTGGGGGACCTGCGTTTTGATCTTAACAGCGTCGATTCTTTAAGAACTAATCACAAAACACCTACAGAGGACGAATTTACTAGAATGGACCGGTCTTCGCCACTCTGTAACGCTTGATCTAAGGTTTTTTTTTATTATAATCCAGATTATAGACTCCTATATCCATCGTTCAAAATTGACTGCGGTCTTTTTGATGTAACTAAAAAGAAATCAAAAGACTATTGCCCTCTTTTTGTCAGTAAAAAGGCTTGCTTTCCAAATAACACGAGAAAATTGAAGTGTGAATTTAATTTAACCGATGAGGCACTGAAAAAAGTCTATTCCCTTCCTCATTCAGTTGCTTTTGAGCCATATGCCAAGGCTACATCTTATAGATACATCTTAACTGGAAGGATATATTAATCGGTCTTTTAACACCAGAACTTCCCTTACCTAACTATCTGTTACTTATAAGAAAAATTTATCTATGGACGTGTAAAAGGAATAAAGAACTTCCAAGTATAAGTGGTTCAATCAAAAGTCAAATTAAAGTATGAAACTGAAAAATATATCTGTAAAAAAGATAATAATTTAGATATGTTTAGGAAGAAGTGGGCAATATAAATACTAGAGGTAGTTGAATAATTTAGAATATGTCGGGCTCAAACAGGTGCGACTTTGCTTCGTGAGTGTGTGTGTACGTGAGTGAGTGAGAATTAGCTGTGTTATACTGTATGTAGGTCCTATTTATTATTTTTAGTACAGTAGTTAAGAATTGTAACGAAAGTTATGCAAATAGTTGTGTGCAATGCAATAAAAAATAAAAAAATAAAAAAAACTCGACGATTGCGGCCTCAAAAATCTTCTGGGTTAACTTCGTTCTAACGAATTTTTATCTCTTTAGCTCTTTTTCCTATGATAATCTAGAAAAGCGTTTTCATTTAGCCTCACTAGGCCCCATTATCGATCATCGCTGGTTGAAACTGAAAACTGGCCGTGTTCT
This sequence comes from Stylophora pistillata, assembly GCF_964205215.1. Lineage (NCBI taxonomy): Eukaryota > Metazoa > Cnidaria > Anthozoa > Scleractinia > Pocilloporidae > Stylophora > Stylophora pistillata. The sequence goes on from NC_142529.1 coordinate 14,908,878, forward strand.
CAGGTCCGCCCCCGTCAATCGACCTGTGACATTGGGAAAGCTGATTGATATCTCATGTAAGGAATAGTATTTTTATTTTGTTTAAAGCAGCTGTCGTGGATTACTAACGGCAGGAGATTAATACATCTTGTTGCAATTCACTTTTGCTGTCATATTCTAATTTATTTCAAATAGTGACTTTAACATAATTGAAAAGATGACTACACATCTAACATTACGTCACAAACGTTATTAACAAATCACATGATTTAAGAAAATCAAGCCTAAAGCTGCTCTATCGCTAACCTTTTGTAACACGTCGATACTAAAAACCCTTTAAAGTCTCATAAAAGTTGAGTCCAAATGGCATTATCTTTAGTTCAGTGTGTCCCTAGGGAAGCATTTATTTTTTCCGATTGCGAATCATTACATCATTAATTAGAAGCAAGTGAACTAGAGATCGGCATGCCATTCCTAGGATACACTTGATAAATAAGGTTTTTTTCCTATTCTTGTATCACTTGTCCTACTGGCAGTTCGAATACTAACTGTACAACATTGAATGATGGCTCGTGTAAGTTTAACTGGTTCCCTTACATCACAAGACGAAATAGCATTATTACGTAACTCGAAAACAACTTGGAAACGTGAAAGTCTTTGTTGATTGAATAATTTTAACCGCTTGGATTATTCTGACCGGTTGGATTTTTTAAACTGGTGGGACAATTTATAACCAGTTTTCTTTTCAATAAAACCACAGTGTTAAAGATTAAAGGAAAAACCCGCACTACCAGCAAAAGTCGAAAAAGCCTGGGTCTAACAACAAGGTCTAGCTCCATGCTTGTCTGATTGTCTGTTTTACTGCTTGCCTCACTTCGCTTATCTTCCAGCAATACAGAAATGGGTTTAAAGTCGAGTTAAAGTAAACTAAGGAAACTGCTATTTCCCTTAGGACCCCTAGGTAAGGTGGATACGATTTACTCTGGTTTACCGAAATTTCCACTATATTGTGTGGCATAAAACATACAATAAATGCTAACTGTACCCACAAAGCACTGTGCACTGCTTTTCTGTACCGCGCCATGTTTAGTGCATTTGGCTGGCTCGGTTGAACATGAACTAGCTTGAGCCTGACGATGACTGAGAGCGCGAAAAATCTTTGTGTACGAGGTGATTGAGATTATAAGGTAAGGTGGTGGAACTATAAAGCTACACCAAAAGGATACCTTGGGATCTAGAATATAGGAAAAACAAGCGACACCAGATGTAAGCCAAAAGGTAGCTAGAATGATATATATGCGCTTCAAAGTTACATTTGTTTGTATCTTAGTCTCAAAGACAGGGCGAGGAATCTGTCCACGCTGACAACCGTAATCGTCGCCAAAGACACTCCACATAATAAAAGGCTTGTTATATAGGCTGCTTCAATTGCGTATCGACAAAGATTCCAGTCTTTGTAAACTAAGGACATAGAAAAAGTAACATAGAGAGGCTGAGCAACAAGACCGACCAACAGATCAGTTGTTGCAAGAGAACGATACAAGATTTTGGACCGTGGATGAAATGAAGATTCCTTGCGAAGGGCAACAAGGATCAGAGAATTCTCAAGAAATGCTGTGAAGGAGAAGAAAATGTTGACTGCTGAAAATTAAATTTATTGTTCTTGTAAACCACCTGCCAAAGAGGGGGAGCATCACACTTCTTCAAATGTTTTCAATTGTGTTCCATCTTCTGTTATATTGGTTGTTGTCGCCATCATTCCAAAGTCGTTTCGTTTTTCCTGCAGTTTACTTGTACTCGCGAAGAAAGACTATTTCGTCTTCGGAGCGTCCACCTAACCAAGCTGATATTTTGCAACCCTGTTGAGAATAACTTCCTCGGTAGCGTCTACTCATCTAAAATGCGGGAAAAGATTTAACTTCCTCTGATGGAAAAGAAAAGCTAATAACAACTGTTCGATGTTTGACGTTTTTCAGTCGGTAAATATTAATTCAATGGGGAATTTTCATTTGGAGGCAAACTTGTGGAGACTTCTGTAGGCTTGCTATTTCGTAATAGGACAAAACTCTTCTTAGTGCTAACTGCACTTTATAATAATGAATTTTTTAAACAAATAGCAATTTCAATCTTTAAATTTGACTGACATAGCAAAGAATTTCAATTGGTGAAGAAGAATCATTCTATTCTCAAAAATGGGACAGTTGTTTCGTCGTTTATCCTTTGTGTGTTAAAAATTTTGGAGTATTTTTCGACATTGAATGTATCTTTACATTCAAATGCATCCTGTAGAAACATTTGGTGTGCGCTAGAAAAAAAAAACCACGAGAAACAGCAGTGATCAATTCCATTTCATGCACTGACTGTAATTTAGTGAGTAAGTCCGCACTGAAAGGGTGGCAAACGTAGAAGCAATTATACTTCCATAATTTTATTAAACCAAAAAACTAAAAAATTACCGTGCCATTTTAGTCCAACTAATCTTTAGAAGCGGAAATATCATCAAAGACCTAACATAAACGAAACAGAAACCTCCTCTAATTAACCAACTGACTGTCGAATGAGGAATTCAAATGTGGATTGTGCAATCACAGGCGTCCCAAGCTCACGTCTTGAGGAAAAAAGAAAGATTATTTCTTGAAAGCGTCACGCTTTGTGCGACGCGGTGTTAAGTTACAAGAGAAACCGTTAAGAATTTGAATGCGTTATAAAGAATATTATGGGCAACGGGATATGGCACATTTACCACACTGGATATTCCGAAATTTGAACATTTTACACGTAAGATTGATAAAACTGACTCACTTCTTGTGTGTCCGTTGTGGTTTTTGGCGATTTCCCACGTTTTTGGGCTTGCTTGCCATCATTGTTTTTCCTGTTATCAGACGAAGTCAAGGCTGCACGGTACGATTTTGACCGTTGTCCATGTGGTGGCGGTCTGCGCCAAGAAAATTAATCTATTCCGCAACTTTTTTACCAACATCGTACGATCCAAGATCATTGCACCCTGGAAAGTGTCTTAATTACAAAAATTTCCGCGCTGTATGCTGAAAACGAGCGACTTCTACCCTTGTTTCCAAGTTCGATTCGTTCTGCTTGTGCCTTTGACGTACAGACTGCCCACGGCCGCGCAAGAGGATTGGGTCTAAGGTCAATTTAGATGGACTTGGGACACCTGTGCCCTCACGTTCTACTAGAAAAGCATGGACATTCCGCTATCGGAAAGCATTTGATTGACGAATACGATAAACGACTAATGAATTCCTTTGGAATTTCGTAGTCCGTAGCAATTTGGAGTAATAAATATGTAGTAAATAGAAAAAAGCACCTCTACACACCCAAAAAGACTCCATTGGTTTGTTTGAATAACAACGCTTTCAGGCATATTCTTAATAATCTAATGTTTAACACCTACATTTCTGTATTTATATACACTAGTAAATCTTTTCCACATCTGTCAATGGTGACAGGATGTCATCCAAACTTTACATCATTTCTTTAAGTATTCTTTTAAAATTCGTAACGTAATAGTTACATAACAGGCGTGTAGGTATCTATGATGTATTATCGATTCATGATGTTCATTGAAACCCTCAAGGATGAACCGTAGGTAAATAAATTTGAATTGACTTGACCTTTTGATGGCTACGTGTTGATGTTTCAGCCTTGATCTTATTGATGTGATGTCGAGCAGTCTTAGAATCATTATCAATCGTAGCAAACTAAAAATAGTAACTTGGCGATACTGGTCTGGAATTTCTTTTTTTTTATGTCCAAATACTCTCGTCACCAAATTGTATGTTATCCATTTAATTCTATGTCTACCGTTTTTTTCTACAAACACTCAGCTGTATTCCTCACTCAGTTAGACTCTCTTAGAGAAACTTTTTGCCCAAGAGAAAATCAAAACAAAGCTATGAGAGTCCGCAACGACAATTATATTTTGTCTAACATGACAAGGATTATGTATATAACAGGTGTTTGCTTCCAGACATTATTCGTGCAAGGTAGAAAACTTAACTTAAGTTATTAAATTAAAGTTAGTCGAATTCTGAAGAACAACAAAATTTGAATAGTGACTGTCTGAATTCTTTCGATAGATCTTTGAAAACCAAAATCCCTTAACCCTTCGGATGTCCAAGAAGGACACAACATTGAAAGCATAGCTTATCATTATTATCCATTAACATCTTAGACAAGATAATGTATCTACGAATGCACTCAAAGAAATTCTCTAAATAGCTCAAAAATGTGTTTATAGTTGTCATGTATATGAAAGTGATAGTTTTCAACGAAAGAGGAAAACGGCGCAGTTTTCTTTATAGGAGACAAATGTACTTGTTGCGATTGATTACGTACATTTCAGAAGATGCACCAAACTTTTTCATCGAAGTTACCCAGATAACCTCTGCTTTAAAGTACAGTTTGAAGTTTAGTTATGGTAAAAAAGCAAATTTTAGAGCCACACGAACCTTATGTTTAAGTATTTTGTCCGCGCACCTTTATCATTTTCGAGAAACCGCTCGCCATTTTGTCTCGCTGAACTCCTGTCAACTTCTTGCATTGCGAGTTTCGCCATTTGGATTCTGCGACAATTATGTGTTTATCCAAACGCGATTGGTGTTGTTGGAATAAGGTTTGTGTTTTCATTAGGAGTTCATTTACATAGCCAACACAAAGTCCCACAGACCATTTTGATCACAAAATATGAAGATCAAACTTTTATTGACAGCTAAGCCGGTAGGGGATTTGAGTTTATTTCACAAGGATTATCCTCAGTCGGTGGGAGGGGAAGGGGAGGGGGAGGGGGAGGGGTTAGAGTTTAACCTTTGACGATTGACACCATTGACTGATATCAGACTCATTAAACAAACTGAAGACAGCATTCTTTGTCTAGGGGAATTTTGAGGCAGAATTACCTTAAATGGAGTTTTTTTTACCGAATCATTCTCTCCAAGGAAGTTAATCTACGAATTTAAATAGCGACGCGCAGCTTCGTTTTTCGGATGAACTAATAAATATTTCCTTTCGTAGAGACCGACTGATGAGGTACTCCAATTAGTTTTGGGTGGGTAAATATCGTTACGTTTAGCAAATATGTGTCACGATGAGTGATTGAGATCAAAAATTCTGTACATCGATTTAAAAGCGTTAGCTTATTGTACTTCAAACAAGTTTTTCAGACGAATCGAAAAGAAGAAGAAGTCATTTCATGTAGTCCGTTTATAAATCCGCAAGTTGAGCAAAAAAAGGAAAGCCTTTTTTTCTTCAACGGGAAGTCGAGAAAACCGCTCTAAGCGACAGCGATAGTTAACAACAGGGTTGACCTTATACTTTCTGTTCTTTTGATGCTGCTTATATATAATCACTGAAAAAGGTACGAAAAGAGTCCTTAAGGATAGCGAGTGAAGGACGGAAATAACTTCTCGAGGAGAAAAGAAACTAATTTAACTATTTCAGTACACATCAATTAATCTGACAGCGTCTATGTGACGGGTGGTGAAACATCTTTCATATATCTTGGCCAAATGTGATAGGCTAGAACGTTTTTAGGAAGTGTAGCCTTAAATAAAACTGCTGTTTAGCTCCTCAGTTTGCTTAACAGTTCCAAAACATCAAAAGGATTTCTTTTCAGCTGGTTTTTCGAGGACATGGGAGTTTCGTTTCACTTTTTCCTCATGTCTGTGGTTCTCCCCCTCGGACAATTCATCCTGCTCGGATGGTAGGTATTGAATCTTGCATTTGCTGATGAGAGACCTTTGTTTTTCTCCTCTAAATTTTTCAGATATACAATTTACTAAAACAGAAAGGAAACACATTTTCAAGGACTGAAATTCTCGTAGATAGAGGCCTAACTAATAAAGTGGCTACATAACTCATTGTCCCCTTTAAAAATAATCTTGATTCTTTTTTACAAAATGCAAACTTAAGCTTACAAAGCTTTTAGTTATGACCGGAAAATATACGCAATTCCTTAACTGGAAATATTTTTCCCTGCTTATAGTCTCGAACTCTTTTGAGACAAAAGATCTACCAAAGCTTTATCAAGGTCCTCCAAAATTAATGAAAATATTTTCGCAAATCCGTAGATATGTCTGGTGCTCCCATGCTGTCAAGGGAGAGCCTATGTTTATGAAAAGCCTCGCACTCAGGGAAGTAATAGTTGATGTATTAACTATTTGGAAAGGAATCGTTTTGAATTCGACTTATTGCTTCCCTTATTTTTTACTTTCTCCAGTGAAATAAGAATCTCCCTTTGGGTACATTATTAGTTGCTGTTGTCATATTAGTTGCCAGGATTTATTCTTTTCATTTCCACACCCCGAAAACATATTGCAGACAGGTGTTAAATATACCAAAACAGTTGTCCTGTAACTTTTAGAACTCGGCATTCGAGGCATACTATTTCCGTCATGGCATCCTTCCTGTGTTATATATTACGCAATTTTTGGAAGTTTAATGAGGAAGTTTTTCATAGCTAATACAAACAAACACATGACAGGACGGAAAATCCGTGCATTGTAAGTACCTCCCGTTTTCTCATACAAAGCGTTAGAAAACTTTTCTAAGGCTTTGTATGGGACAACGGGAGGTACTTACGGTGCACGCGTTTTCCGTCCTGTCATGAGAACTGTTGAAATGCAGACGAGAAATTATTTTACTTGTTAATGATACGAAAGGAATGCTGACTGTGAATAAATATCTAACTGTGAACGTATCAAAATTAGTTATATTTAACAAATCTTTATTTGGAACATTTTCTTAACTCATTTAAAACCGATGCACAATGAAGCGAAGGAAGGTTTTACACTTCAATAACAGTTTCCGAGGGTTTATTTTATTTTCTTCAATATGTACTCGTTTGATCTAAGACAAATTCAATTGTTTTGGAATATGAGAAAAACAAACCAGAACAAAACCAACTAACCACGGAAAATTAAAAATTTGGTCGCGCTTGTTGCATGCGTATCGTGAAATAGACGCGCGCAGGAAGTTTGCAGAGCACGAGAGTAGTAAAATAGTTGCTGGTGAGGCCAAGAGATATTTCAAGACTAAAGTTCTCTCAAAGAATTTACGACCACTAATATAAAGATCCACTAAAATTTTATCAAGGTTATCCAGAATAAATGAAAATATTTTCGCAAATCTGTTGATATGTTTGGTGCTTGCACGCACTCAAGAAAGAGTCTACGTTGATGAAAAGCCTCGCGCTTGGGGAAGTTGAAATTGATGTAGTAATTATTTGGAAAGGAAATTGTTTGAATTCGAGTAACTGCCTCCCTTCTTTTTATATTCTCCTACGGAATGAGTCTCTCTCTGGGTACATCATTATTCGCTGGTGTCATTTTTAGTTGAAATCATTTGTTTTGATTGAAGAAAACTCTTGTGGTAAAATTCTAGCACCGCAAAAACATATTCTCGACAGGTGTTAAGCATATAAAAAAAACGCTTGTCTTGTAACTTTTATAACTCGGCAGTCGAAGTTATTAAAGGCTGATAGTTTCTAAAGAAACTGTTTGGGGCTGCGTCGGTGGAGGTAACGAAATAATTTGGATATATCAACAAAGTTGAAATGGTAAATTGGCCACCGTAACGATTACAAAAGCTGACGTTTCGAGCGTTAGCCCTTCGTCGGAGCCGCGTTAGCGTTCGAACGTTAGCCCTTCGCTCCGACGAATGGCTAACGCTCGAAACGTCAGCTTTTGTAAACGTTACTGTGGCCAATTTACCATTTCAACTTTGTTGATATATCCAAATAGTCGAAGTTATTCTTTGAAGAAATATACACCCCGGTGGCCCATTAGGACTTGCGTGCGCGCTCTATCATAATAACTCTCAGGATAGGTGAGGAAATTGTGATTTGAAATAATGTACACAATGGAAGCTACTAAGTTTTTTGGGTACGAATTTTCATCGGAGTTCGGTCTTGTCAAAGTTACACTTTGTCGGTATCATGTTTAACAAATGTGAAGCTATTTGTTTTAGGTGTCCCGTAGAAAGTAAGTGAGATCAATAATCAACCGCCAACCGTAAACAAAGTTTAAAACACAACCAGCTATCATCTGTTAACAAGCTTTGGTAGTGACTTTTTGTTTTCTTTTGGTGATAAGAAAAATAAGCATTAGGGGCTGTTTATAACTAAAAAAGCTATCTCAACCTAGAATCTTTTGTTAACCAAAAAAGAGAAAACATGAGAAGACAGCCTATTTGGCAAATGACTCACCCCGTCACCCTGCTACAACCCCTTAACCTGAAAAACAATTCAATTCAGTCAAAACTAAAAAAAAAAAAATGGTGTCTAGCAAAAAGTATGGAAACAATATCCAATAATATATGGCACTACCTCCCCCCACCTCAGAAAAGGGCTTCACATTACGTAACGGATGCCGTTTTCAGTTCCTTGTATACATATGCGAGTAAACTGCATCTCTGGCATACCCAGACATAAAACAGTTAAGGGATATACCAATAATTGCTAAAAAAAAACTTAGGCAAATGTAGACACAAAAAACAAAGTTTCTTGCCAATAGAATACGCGAATGAACATAAATATGCGTCTAGTTATTAGTACTTTGGCATGAGTGTTTCGTATGAGGCCTTGAGCAATACCAGTCAGCGACGGCAAAATACTCTCCGATTCGTTACGAATCTTCTTGGGAGAGGAGAACACGTGGGTCTTACTCTGCTTATAATGGAGGTCTACTCGGTAGTCATTCACAACCACTTAACCTGTTTTTTTTTTTTCTTTGCAGCATCACTCGATCCAAACCAGATGTTATCAGTACTGTATCCACCCTAATTTTTACCTGTGCTCCCTGTGCGCATAGCCGCTAGTCCGGGGTGTGCAGCCCGTTGAGCAGTCAGAGAGTGTAAAGGCTCTCAAAGGTCACGTCTTTAACACAAAACGGTGAAAAGATCCGTGCCAATGTCTGGTGTTTTGCTACAGCGAGCTCACTTGTCAAAGCTACAATTACGTCAAAACTGGTAAAATTTGTTTGTTGAATAAGGGAACCAAGGAAGCAAGACCTGAGAAGTTTGTCGAAGATGAAACTAGATTTTACATGCCACGGTGGAAAAACAGAGGTGTGGATGCAAAAAACATAGTCTTTATCAGTATTTTTGTATTAAAGACTAGTACAAAAATGAAAAAATGTAACTATATTATGCGATTTGATATGAAATATACCTTGTTGAAATTAATGATCTTTGCTTGGTTAATAAAATGTAAGAGGATCCAGAAAGTAATTTTTATCGAACGATAACCATTTTATTGCTCTTTTTTCCAAGTTTCTTTAGGCTCCATTCCCGAGATTCCTGTCAAGTCGTGTGGAGAGATCAAAGCCAGCGAACAAGGGATGGCAGTCAGCGGTAGATATTGGCTAGAGCCTCAGGAAACAAAAATGAAATCCAACAAACTTCTAGTACCTGAATTATTATTACCGGTATCTTAACTTTCAGAAAATACACGAAAAATAGAATTGGATCAAAGAATGCAAGTTTATATGGGATTCATACTTTCTCTCCAGGTTTATTGCGACATAGTATCATTGGATGAGGCCTGGACTCTTCTCGGTCGGTTTTCAAACAGTGAAAACAAAAGCTGGTGAATGACTCAGGATACTGGTGGTATGACAGTGCTGAAGCCGTAGGAGAAACCGTTGATTCGTCATACATCGTGGACATGATCATCCCAGGGTTCTAACTGGTCAGTGGCAGGGAGCTTAAGATCACGCGCAGTAATGACTTTAGACACACTCCTTTGTTGCAATCGAGAAGGAACTGTCTGAGCGGGCAGACATTCCGCTCCAAAATCACTCGCTATGGTGACTTCAGAAACGGTTTAGTTTGGTCTGCAAATAATTTCCTGTCATTTATGATTTTATGCTTTATCTGACCGTAACTTTCTTGAGCAAGAAACTTAGCAATTCCTTGTAATCAAGAAATCCAGTTAGACAAATCTGGCCTGATGTATTGCGTGACGTGATTATGCCTATTTGTTCCCTTGTTCTGTGACTCTTTTTGAGGGTAAATCAAACTGAAAGAGGTCGTGAAACCAACAAATAGTCACCGCAACAAATTAGAATAAAAGATTACTTTTTCATGGAAAGGAAAGATTGTAGTAGCTGCGAGCATTTCGACGGAGTTTCATCCCTGATTTCTTTCCTAGAATGCCAGGACGACGTATCAAGTTATATGCGTTATTAACCAAGCGTGAGGTCAATATTGCTGGATATTGGACGGGTTCTTTTTTCGCAAAGAAAGGGGCTTATATCCAGCCATCTTGACCGAACAAGCTTGGTTGATAAAGGATTTATTTCAATGCAGAAATATTTCGCAACTTGAAGTGCTACCAGTTATCCAGCGAATTTCCTCGGGTGCAAATTATTTTTTTCCAGCGAGTTAATTTAGGCTTCGAAAGGGAAAAAAAATGAAGAGATAGCAGCGACTCCAATCTTTGCTTTTCATGAAATAAAAAGGCATTTTAAAGGACAGAATTTTCATTTATTTTTGTTGTTTTCAAGATGATGGTGAATGAAAAATATAGAGATACCCGCACACTTGGGGCAATCAGGCGTTAACCATATACCAAACGCTTGTCTTGTAATTTTTAGAACTCTGCATTCGAGGCATATTGCTTTCGTCATAACACCCTTCTTTTATTATGAATTACGCAATTTTTTGAAGCCTAATGAGAAAGTTTTTTCAAAGCTAATAAAATCATAGAGAAAATTGTTGAAATGCAGGAAGAGCAATTAACTTTCCTATAATGCAAAAGGAATACTGGCTGCGAATGAGCGGGAACATCCAAAGTTCTCACTTGACAGGTGGCTAAGAGATAGACGACATGGATGTCTAACCATAAACATATTAAAGTTGATTATATTTAACAACTCCTTATTGGTGCATTTTCATAATTTAGTCGAAATCGATAAAGCGACGGGAAGATTTTAAACCTCAGGAGCGGTTTCCAAGGTTTTTTTCATTTTATTCAACATGTACAGGTTTTATTATAAACAAATTGAGTCACCAGCCACTATAAGTGCACAGACATCAGCTAACGGAAACTTGTTAAAAGGAATACAATCCGGTATATATATTTACAGCCCTTTTTATTCGTTGGATGTCGGGTAAGTACAAGAGTACCTACATCTGCGAACGGACACTTATGGAAAGGAATATAGTCCGGTAAAATATTTACAACTCTTTTTCATTCGTTGGATGCTGAGTAGGTACAAACTTTACTATATCTGCTGGTTGTGTTTCAGAAATATCAAGCGAGAAGTTTATGTTGGATTCTGGACATAAAACAGGAATATGCCTGTATTTTTGTCAAACCCAAATCTCTTCCGAGAGGCGAACAATCTTAAGCTTAGGAATAAATTACTCATTCATATTTAGAATTCTAAATTATAACAAATGTTGGAGTTATTCTCAATGCATTGGTGGTCATTAAAATTTAAAGAAATTGCAGAAAAATAGGGCTAAAATGCATTAATATTCGCATCGCTCCAAGCATGGATCATGGAGCCTAGATTTCCACACTTGTAAGTTTGATTCAGAAAAAGCAGATTTCCTTGGCATATAATGTAAGAACCCAAAATATATCACCAGAATGTCAGACGTCATTTCAGGGTACATGTAGGGATGCAATGCAGAGAGCTTTTAAATTATTCAACAGTGTAAACAGTTGTAGACATTATTTTTTGCTGTACATAGTTGGTGGAAAGTATTTACATGTCAAACTTGCCCGCAACTGAATTATTTACTTTTCACGAGAATTGGATACGCTTTTTTAATTTGACTTATCAATGATTCATAAGACTCCCGGTTAATGTCTAGTAGCTGAGTTATATATTTAGAGATTTAGGTTGAGCCCACGACTTTTTTTTTCGATACTGCTACAAATAGGATGGAAACAGAAAGTCGTTAATTTATACCTGACGCAAATTGAGCATAATTTGAGTTTTTAGTGACAATATTTTCGTTTCCAGATCTTCTTTTCAGTGCAATCCTTTTCCCAATGTCAGTAAATATTAGTTACCTCTGAAAGTTCTTGGTGCGACTAGACGATAGCCTTTAATTGATTTTTTCTCATTTTCTCAGCAACGAAATTAATTTACCTCGCCTGTATCTACACAGTGGGACATTAGAAACCAATCACGCGAGATTCTTTTGCGTATTGTGTAAACATCCTTGAGTTCGAAAGTAATCTTCTGTTGAAAAGCTATTTGAATATCGTCAAAGAGGAGGAAGAATAGCAGGCTTAGTCACAATTAGAAAGCACAGACATCTGAAGTAATTCAAGTTTAGTTGAAAGGCGCTTATCGCAAATTTCTAGATGTGTGTTAACTGGCAAAAAGTTCTCAGCTCAAGTTAGAACGGTTTATTATGGATTAGGGTTCTAATATTCAAGAGAGAAAGGTAAAAAGCCATTTGATAACTTGTAATTGTTGAAGTATTATAACATGTTTATGCATGGAGCCAACAACCCTACTGCAAAACAATTTCATAGATATAAGTAGTGTTTTAACTTCAATTGTAATGCAATGGCATTGGAATAAATTAACGTATTATGACAACCCACAATTCCTCTATTCGCTCCGACGAAGGGCTAACGCTCGAAACGTCAGCTTCTGTAATCATTACGGTGGCCAATTTACCACTTCAACTTTGTTGATATATCCAAATTATTTCGTTACTCCCACCGACGCAGCCCCAAACAGTTTCTTTCGAAACTATCAGCCTTTATTCTTAACACTATCGGCCGATTTAAAGAAAATGTGTTTACCATACAAGGTCAAAATAACTATTCTAAACACACTGAAAGATAAAGCAATTTGACAAGGACAGCTTACCACATTAGCTTTCACGATGTCGTCCAAATGTCCGGGGAGGTCATTAAAATTAGGATACAGAAGGACTTTTCCCTTCTTGCCAGCAATCTTGGACATTGTTCCTTTTTCTTTACGTACGTTTTTACCGACTCCGACAACAATTATGCTCACACCTTTTCTCTGTTGAAAGACAGTGATTCTGATTTTAACAAGGTTATGAGCTGCAACAATCATTCTAATATCAGCTTAACGCACGTGCTCAAATTCTGGAACGTTCTGAAGTTTTCGCGATACTTCTTCGAAAATCAACTTCGGAAGAGAGAATTCAAAGTTTCTCTGGTATAATCTTTGTCGTGTCAATTTCCATAAAACGATACACGAATTATCATTCAAGTTGGTCTGTATTCATTGTTTGGTATGGTATTTTCCATAGCAAAGCGTATTTACGTTAATGTTGTTAGCTCCCCGAATGTGATCGAAAATTAAAAACAAACTAACAAAACTTGCCCTCAAACAAAACGAAGAGCGAAAACGGAATCCTTTCAGTTAAACTGGTCTGTTTGTTTTTTTTACCTCCAACATTTCAGTGGAATCCTCAAACGGAATCTCAGGTCGTTTATCCCTCTTTGACTTTTAAGGTTTTCCATCTGTAAACATGATTATGAAGTTCTTAGCATCTGGCCTGTCTCCTCCTTGTTTGGTAAACAACTCCCTGGCGGCAAGATCCATGGCAAGGTCTGTTCGTGTTCCCCAGGCCTTAGGTCTCACGCTGACTGTCTTCTCAACAAAGTGCTTTAATTTGTCTTCTTCGTGGTATGACTCATCGTTGAAATTGCTTTCGATAATGTCTTCCTTTGCAAAGGTTATTAGAGCAAAATGATTTCCTGACGGGAAAACACCTTTCTTTTCCACCAGCTCATCGATGAGTTTTATCTTATCACTGCGTTGCCTGGAGTTCATACTTCGTGATACGTCAGCCAGAATTGCGATATCCAGTATTTGATCTTGACAGCCACCTACCGGTAGTAACATTATTAATTATTAATTATTAATTATTATCCTTTTGTGAGTCGACGTGCAAACAAAGTTACGCAGTCTGAGGAAAAACTTCGTGTCTCGTGTGTTGCGCATGGTTACAGCACAGATTAAAGTTGGCCTTCAAGATAGCGCACGACATAATTGTACTGAGCCGATACGCTCTTAGATATCTGTTGCGTATAACTGGGTCTGATATTCATGGGAAAAATGCAAAATAACAAACGTTCTGCCTGAGATAAGTCTGGGGATGAAAAAGAAATGAAATACTATTCATTATAATACCCAAAAACAATATAAAATGAAATATTGATGCTGGTAGCGTCCTAAATGATGTGGTCCTAAGGATCTCGAGGGCAACTAAGAAACAAGTCTTTTTTAGAACAACTAGAATCATAACAAAGATGTTAGAGCGCAGACAAAGCGTTAAAGGCTATTTTGACCGGTGACCAACCCAAGGCAATGTGACATTGTGGAAACAACCCTACAGATCTTTTAAAAACCCGTATAGTTATGAATAGTGATGATGATGATAATATAGATAATGACCATGTATCAGTGACTGTCAATAACGTTTGATCGGTTTGTTTGATCTCCCCAATAAGATGTCGGTTGAAACAGTTATAATCTCTTATGATAACTCGAACCCTGCTAGCTCGAATCATATTCCTTTCCATTGGGAGTTTGAGTTAGCGGAGTCCCTTTGTAGATGATTCCTCTGTACAAAATTTACGCATAAAATGCTTCCTACCTGAAGACAGGGCCAAAGTTAAGATGATACAGACCCAAAAAGTTTCCATTGTCAACAATTGCTCGAATTTTGGAAGAAAATAGCAGTGAACATTAATTCATAGTGTGACATGTGCATGCTTTAATTTATGATTAGATTCCATGCATGATGAACAAAATTACTATTGCAAATATCACCCACATTAGGGAGCCCTCGGCCCCTTCATTAAAATTGATTCTGCTACATCAAAACGCTGGTCACTTTGTTTGTTGGCTTTTTCAGACACAACTCACCAGGTGTGATATTCGCCGGAATGAAAAGCTTTGTTGAGTGACTTAGAATATGATTATATCTGTTGAATTTTGTGATGACCATACGTCATGCCAGTTAAACTCCAAACTACAAAACGGTCTCTTACAAAATGCTCATCCTCTCCAAGTTCTTTACCATAATATCAACATTTGACATTAACCAACCTGGTTACCTTTCCTTGACGACTACACCGAAGATGTAATGTTTTTAGCATTAAATCCTAAGCGATAAATGTGAGAAAATTTCGTCGAATTATCCATCACGCGATCTAACTTAACCTGTCATAAATGGGATGGTTTGTTCTTGAACAACAGGTTTTTAATGAATACTTAAGAAGCGACTCATTTTTTGTTACTATTTTCCTCATAGCAACACTGATGACTAGAAGGGCATATTTCTAAATTCGAAACTGTCAATTGTTATGAAGATTGTTAAATTATAGGAAACGGGTGACTTAAAGGCCACGGATTCGAACCACTCATCTACATCCCTGAAACGTCATGCCAACCAGGTGGGCTTCTGAAGGGAAGGACTGTACTCCGATTTTTTTTAATTTTTTTTTTTTTTTACTTAATACGTATCTTTACCATCGTTTCCTATTCGCCGTGGGCTGCGACGGGTCACGAAAATGTTGGGAACGCTTTTGAAGGTTTACTAAATGTTCTTCGCGGAGTGTGTGTATCACGGCTCGGTGATTTTCCCACAAATTGAAATCTCCTCTCGGGTCGTCGATCATGCAGAGAAATGAAAGAGTACCCAAGGGTGTTTTTGCATTTTTATAGGGCAGCATTTCTGGGTGGTTCTACATGGCCTCATTATCCTTTAGCTCCAATTCCTTGTTGGATCAATACTATCACACTCTTCCGTTTGCTTGCTCAAAAATACACATAGTTTCAAGAAACTGAATGATCAATCGCTTGTCAGCAAATTTTGATAACGATTCGTTTTGATGTGAGGCTAACATAACGAGACAGCTTCTTACAAACACCCTTCTATCTAGCTTAAATGCCTTAGACCTCCTTGTAAATGAGAATGCTGACCATGTTCCTTACACGTATCATTGAAAGATAATCAGTACGAAGATTACGTTTTTTGTGCAGTTTTCAATTAATATGACCATCCAGGTTTTTTCGATCGGAGATGAGATTACATTTACGCCTTTTTATCAACTTTAATTTACGCTGGTTAAGGACTTAGCATTAAACCAGTTATCTGAAAGCTGTTTCCATCACATCATAGTAAAATCAAACTTTTCTAACCCTTGTTACATCGTAGAGCACACTGCACCATGAAGTGGATGTTTTACCCTTAAATTAAAAGTCACGTAACAAGGACATTTTTCGACAGCACCCACCAACAGTTACGTCCTTATGCTTATGTACTTGCAATTGTATGTTGGGCTGGAACACTATTTCTCGGATAATGGAAACTTCAAAGAGGTACTAGTACAAAAGAATGAAAGCAAACGCACTTTTGAAATCTTTTTTCGACCGACCCCAGATGAAACGGACAATTTAGCTTAGTTTCGGGAATTTAACGGATTTAAATTTATGCAAAATACCCGACTGAAGAAGTGAACTTCTAAAGAGCTATTTGTGTCAAGTTTCTTTTAAGAACTTCCGTCCACAGAATGGAATAGATCTCCCTTTTGGATAAAATTAGTGTTCTCAGACTGAAGACAACAAAAAAGGACTCCGTAACTGGCTGGGCGTAAGCAAAACTGAAGAACTGCTTGATTGTTTCCTCAATTGAACTTCCGTTTATCGACGGTAACGTGCGGTAAAACCTCGTTCTCGACTTCTTTATGCCGACTGAAGCGAAAAGGCAAAGTTGATATTTTGGAATTAGTCCGGAACAAACTATTAGTGAAAGAGCATGAGACTTACCTTTCAAGGTGGAATAAACTGATTTCGACTTCAAGCAAATGACGGTAAAAAAGAGTTCCCACAACAATCTTTTTAGATGTGTCTCCTGCGTATGTAAAATTAAATTTTTATTATCTATTCCTATTGTTCGCAACATGACAGGCTGCGCCATGATCATGACGTCCCCTCAGAACTCGACAAACTCGCAGTCGGGGTCGATAACGGTTCGGTGATTTTCTAAGAAATCTCCCTGAGGGTACTTGATCACCAGACAAAAAACAGCTCAGTTAATTAACTCAGGAGACTTTTAAGAGAAGTGTTTATCCCTCAAGAAATTTGAAAAATAACAAGAGAGCACTCCCCTATTTGCAACATTAGGTAGGAAGGGTGGCAACGGTGATCACTGTCAAAATTAGTCATTGTATCATGCTGTTTAACTTAATGTTTTAGACTTGTAAATTGACACTATGCTCTTTGTATTCTCCATCCAACGATTCTCTTATGTGTTTTGTCAGCTATCGTGCACATCAACAGTAAAGTCATCCACAATTGAGTTACACATCTAGCTATTGTTGTTATTATATTGGGCGAATTCGTATCATGCTTGCGTCGAATCCTACATGGCATTCACTGGACAAAAATTGAACGTCTAAGCATAATTAGTAAAGGAGACTGCTCCCTCTATTAATTATGGTCTGAGGCAGGGAAATTGTTACTAAGCGGACAACATATATGCTCGGGGGATTTAATATAAGAATTTGTGAGTATTAGGGAGAGAAAGTCTAGTGATATTATGGGTTTCTTGAACTCAAATTTCAGTTTAGGGGTGCAAGTCATTCATTAGTCCATAGTTAATAGAGGGAGCTAACTATGATTAGTCAGTGGAAGTCGTTTGCCATTTCTTCGTTAGCTGTTTGGGGATGGCTGTGACCGATGTATCTCTTCTTCTCTTTATAGTATTGCAAAGAAGCCACGAGAAGCTTTTGATGTGCGCGGTATATAAATATTATTGTTATTACTCTACGGACTGACGAGAGAAGTATTTTCAATCTGTCCACGAAAAATATAGCTTAAATGCCAGAGATAATAGAACCCACCGAGTAGCCTTATGCTCAGCGAGATATTTGGTTTACAAAAGTGAGGTACATATTGGAAATATCTTGGACATGGCTGTGAAAAGGTCCCTGCCATCTTGTTTGGAGAGATGGAAAATAGGGTTCTTGATTCTGTGGACAATGTTGTCGATGGTTCATTGGATGTATATCATCATCAGGATGTCACATCGAAACTGAAAGAATTCAATATTGTCTGGGGGTTTTGTATCTAGTGTCATTTAAAGTGACAAGAACAGTCAGAGTTACAAAGAGAGTGACGGTGTCACTGGAGGCGAAAAAGAGGGGAAATAGACAATGGGATTGAAAGGGAGATTTACGGTGCTATTGCCAGTTAGATAAACAGAGGTAGTGACAGTGACAATGAAAGAGACGGCGCCACTGACAATGGCCGAGACAGTGTGAGTATTCAAAATGACAGTGTCTAACGACGATCGCTGGCCCATTTTCCCAATCTCTTTGCCGCAGCGTTCATTGAAGGTCGAGCTTTTGGCTCGGCATCTTCATCTCCGAGATCTTCAACCCTGGAGTATTTGGTCGTGTCATAAGATCCCATGTCGAGCAGGTGCAGACATGTCTAAAGGGGTAAACAATAAAATAGGGTTATTCATGAGCGTCACAATGTTCTCTAACGTCAAGTCAAGTAGAAAATGAAAATGACCACCTCAAAGTACAGAAAGGACCCTCGCTTTAAAGACACAGAAGGTTGGGCAGAGAAGGTAAGTAGAGGGAATGGCGGGAGGGATGGAGATTGATGGGTTCGTTGGCACGAGAAATCTTTGCGTGCTTTATGTTTAAGAGTGTTTTTGTGTCAAAAATCAAATAACATTGATAGACTAAGACAAATAGGAAGAAACGTTACACTAGCAGGAGCCTTCGAAATGAAAGCTTAAACCACCAGAATTCCCGCAAGCAGCCCCAATAGAAGTCAGATGAAACAATACAATCCCAAATCACTTCAGTTCATCAGTTAAAATCGGTGGTCCAGGAAGGGTTAAATAATCACTGAACCCTAAGTTAAGGACGTGTTCAAATCATGCTACAAACCTCTTCACGAAGGTAGGTATCCATTCTTTTGCGAAGGTTTTCAAAGGGAGGACGAAAGTCGGGGTTAAAATTCCAGCATCTTTTCATTATAGCATAACTGGAATTAAGGAATGAAGGTAAATACAGGATTGTGTTTTAATAATTAAGTGATAACCATCAACCCAGAATCTTGAAGCCTTTGCCATATAATGGTTAAATGTTAAGAAATGTCTGGCTAGAACAACGGGATATTGATATTTTCAAAAACTTTGAAAGCGAAAAGAAAACCCTTAACAAAACCAACTAATGGCCATTGTTAACTTTTTTCATTTAACAGAGTTCAATAACGAGAGGAGAAATCAGATTAGAGTCAAGACAATGTTTTTCCACGAAGGAGGAGGGGGGGGGGGGGGGGGCAATTGGGGGATTTAAAATGAACCACAGTGTTTTATAACTTGATGAAGCAAGACTCACAGTTTATCATCGACATGATCGGGCTTTGGAAGGTTGTAGCCACGTGTGACCTGTGCAACTACTTTGCCTTCTGACCATCCGTCATAAGGAATTCCTCCTGTAAATGAATAAAAAATGTGCCTGTGATACTCCAGAATATTTTGTTAAAAATATTGAGATTTAAATCAGAGAGATTCACTTCTAGTGCTTGATCAGAGCATTCGAAAAAGAGTGTTTCCTAACCTGATACTTATTGAAATTGATGACCAATTTTCTATTACGTAATTGGTAAGAAACGGGAGTTGTTTGTCATTTTAAAGTCGCACAAAAAATGATACCCGTCTTGTGTGATGGTAAAAGCGAGGAAAGTCCCGAAACAACAGAGATTGAAACTTCGACAATCTAAGCATGAGTCATCAGTGAAGTCAATTTTGGTAAGACAAATCTATTTGTTACAACTCATCAAACTAGCGTCGACCAATGCAGTCTGACAGGCATTGACAATGACTTTCGAGTTCCACATACGATACCTACAATTGACGGCCCGGAGGTATAAATATTTGTTATTTTGTTATTGAACATAGTTTGACTTACCAAGGGTAACTATCTCATACAGAACGATTCCGTAAGACCACCTGAAAAATATTTCAAAACAATATTGCCAAGTGAGAGTTGTGAAAGATAAAAAGCCCAAGAGATGAGCTTCTCAGTGTAAGACTATACGTCATACATACACGTCGCTCAAGGTGGAAAGTCCAGCAAGATTTCCCAACAAAATTTCTGGTGCAGTCCATTTAATTGGCAGACGGCCCTGCAACGACAGTCAGTGCTATCATACCGGTTTATTAGAAAGGACATTTTGCATGCAAACAATCGTAAACACTACGAATTGTTTGGCACTTCAGGTGGGCGGTACACTCCTTCTAGGACTTTCGAGTGTCAAAATTTAGCAGTTGTCATAAATTTAAAACAGTAAAGTCAACCAACTCAGTTGCTGTGGCATAGCAAAACGTGGGACCATCTTTGCAGTGAAGGCGAATTTTAAACAGAGTTAGTGCTAACCTTAGGAATTTTTTTGCGAGTGGCACTGCAAAAAAGGTAAGACAAAAAAGATCTTCTACCTTTTTGGCATTTCCATGACCATATTTGAAGTTTTGATATGCCATGCCAAAGTCGGTCACTTTGCACACATAGTTGTTATCAAGGAGG
Organism: Stylophora pistillata; assembly: GCF_964205215.1. Classification (NCBI taxonomy): domain Eukaryota; kingdom Metazoa; phylum Cnidaria; class Anthozoa; order Scleractinia; family Pocilloporidae; genus Stylophora; species Stylophora pistillata. Next base: position 14,929,432 of record NC_142529.1, read on the forward strand.
ACGTTTCGAGCTGCCAGGTCACGATGAATTATCTACCAAAAGAAAAAGATCCAAAATGTAAACCAGGGGAAAGATTATGTAGATGTTTGCATGGTTTTACAATAAAATTCAACCGACAGAAAAAGTTACAATCATACAAACTCAACTACTTTATTACATAACGTGTAATAGGAGCGACTCAAATAAACAATACTGACAGTAATTATCCTCAGTAACTTACTTAAGCCCTCTACAAACTACAGTGTATATCTTATCTCGCCACTACCTCAATTTCAGAGTTTCCTGCTAAATTCCATGAGATGAAAAGTCTTCCACAGCAGCTCTCTCTATCTTAGTATAGCGTTCAGACAGGCGGTCTTTTCCGACAACAGCAACAACTCCTACTACACGACTGAGTCCTTATATACATTTAAAAAGTATTCCGGAACATTCCAAAAGCTTACAATACAAATATTTCGGTAGTATTACATCATAACCACAAAACCTAACAGAATATTCTAGAGGGTTCAACAGAAAGTTCATGCAAGTAAGTCCTCTTGATACTTATCCATATCAACGGGCGGTAAGAACTATTGTTCCTAGGGTTTTCGTTACAGACCAAAGAAATACCAAAATCACTGTGACATCAGATGACCCATTAACAATATTAAAAGAATCCTTGGCCTTCAGAAACATTCATAATGTCAAACCTGCTTTCAAAAATGTCGTTTAATTTAGATTTATCGATATTCAAGACAATCAAAAGGTATAAAAATTCTTACTATTTATCTGAGGCAAAATTGAATGTAGTAGCATTTTTTTTACTTACTCCCCTTGATCCAAGGAATACCATACCAGCGGCGATTTGTTTGGCAAATAGCACAAGGTCGTAGTTGTCCAAATCTTGAGCTCTTCCTTCTCCAAGATAATACCGATCCTTAATTCCTCGGCACTTTCTCATGTAACCAAGCAGGTCACCACAAGGCAAGTATTCCATGATAAGGATTGGATGAACTTAAAATAACGCACAAAAGGAAAAACAAATCCAACAAAAACAATTAAAACAAACAAAAGTAACAATCTCATACTCAGTCAAAATGTAACTGCATATACCAAGAATTATGCCTTAAACTGAATATATACCTTGTCTGGTAACGCAGCCAATGAACTTCACTATGTTGGGCTGATTGCTTTCACCAAGAATTTTTCCCAGCTCGATCTCTCTCATCAGACATTTTCTTCCTTCCTCCCCTGCAGTGGCTACAATAAAAACGATATGCTTTATAACGAGGGAAAAAACTTATTGACGAATTTTCTCGCGGTTAACAATAGAAAACTTTGAGTAAGGATTTAGACCTCACATTTTAGGAGGTCTTTGAAGCTCAGTTTGTGGCGCTCACACCTGCGAAAATGGAACTGATTAGCGATCAAATCCTTTCTTACTATTGAAGCACAAGCTTGCTATCTTAAAATGCTTCATTTCTTCTGAAACTTTTATTTTCGTTATTATTAAAAATGACTTTGCATGAATCTCTCAGGGTGCCTTAGTTGACCCGTGATAAGCAACCATTGGAAGTGCGAAACAGGCCACCCTTGGCTGTAAAGTATTTATCTACGTGATTTGAGGAGAGATAGTTAACTTGATCTTACGTGTGAAGCATTTAGCAGCAACTGTGCGATTTCCAGGCCTCCCATTTGGAGAACTAAGAAGAGCTCTCCACACTGCTCCAAATGCCCCTCGCCCAATGACCTCTTGAAGCAGAACACGCTTCACTTCAATCTCCCATTCATCCACTTCTACATTCAACAGTTCCATCTCAACTGCCTCCCCTTGATTAGGACTAAATATTATGAAAATCAGTTTCTATTAAAATCAAAGTATATGTGATCAAGAAAAAACAACTAAGGAAAAGTTTTGAGTTTCTAAATTAATTGACCATTTCTTTAGTCTATGGAATAAAAATCATTCTGAAGTTGGCAAAACCTTTTCTTCACCCTCGCGCAATGAAAAATTATGAATGAATGAAATGAAAAATTGGAATGGAAAATGAAATGAAAATGGAAAATGGAATGAAAAATTATGAATGAATTTGACCTATATTTTACCTCTACGAAAAAGACGCGAAGCATTTTACTTCAACGGGTCACTTTTCAGACTTAAACGTGATAACCTGCTGAGAGACTTTTATTTTCAGAGAAACAAGGATGGAGGGAAACGGCCATCTAGTCGTATTTTGAACTTCTCGATTTTTCGGAGAAAGAAAAGCGCAATAGAAGTTTTGATAAAATTTTTCAACAGGGTTCAACAAAAGGATCTTTTAAGATTAATTAAATTAATTACGAAATTTTTCAAACATCGACTGATTCTCGATATTTATGGCCAGTGGCTCTTAACATCCATAATGGAATGGTTGACATGACATAAGACCCCAACTTCAATGTGTTTTTTAGTCAAATACATTCCAATTTACCGAGTAGAGGTAAAAGGTAAACCAATTAACTTACAGAGCCATAGCAGTGGCTGTAGTTTCAGATGATAAATCAAGAAAGAAATAAAGAAGGAAAAATTTCTCCTTAACTTGAGTATTTCAATAAAAATGTTACGCACTTAGGTTGTGAAGGGAGTTTCTACAAAGCAGTTAATAACAATAACAATAATAATTCATTATTAATGAAATCAGTGGTTTACTCAGAATTCTTTGTGCCATGAAGTTCAACGGTTTATGGTAGATTACAAATCAGAAACAATAAAAACATGCCAATAGTAACCAAAATGTTTTTTTTCTTCTGCAAACCGAGATGATATTAATACCTACCTAATAGCAAAATTAGAGAGAACAATTAGAATATGGAGTGAAATAAAAGTAAGCAGAAACTAGTCCAATTTTTGTTTCTGACACAACTGTTCTCTGGAAAAGTTACTAAGAGCAAGATATGAAGAATGAGTCTCACCTGTCCTTCGGCGCTTCCAAAAATACCAGCATACGAGCAAAATAACAATGACAGCAGCCATTGATCCAACAATATAATACCACACCAGGGATGGACTCCTCGCAGCTGTTGGTATAAGGTAAACACAAGGTCATTAGCCAAATGACAAAGCTAGCACATGTGATCATGATAATGGAAAGGTTTTTACTCAGTATTACCCATCCTCCCTGGATTCTGTCTTTTGCTAGAGTTTCTCTGGCTCATTTTTATCAGTACTGGCTCATTTACTATTTCATGGCAGACATTCCAAGAAAGGTTAATCAAAACTATGGTGTAGAAAAAATAACAAAATAACCATAAAGTGAAGTCTGTTAACAAGCAAAGTGGCCTATCAAGCCGGCGCTTAACTCTGGTTCCCATAGCATGAAGCTCTCAGGAGTATTTCTACTCCCTCCTGCTAGTCCATTGCAGGGTTACCCCCCATAATAGTGACAAATAACCTGCTTTTTTGCAAACTGGATGAAGAACAATTCCCATTACCCAGTAGGAAACAGATAATCATGATGATACTGCAAACGATTATACCGGTATCTAAAATTAGGTTCTACTGCATGTAAGAGGCTAAGGACCCAAATCTTCATTCGAAACTCATACTTACCATAAAAAACAATAACAACCACAACAATGGAAAAAAAAAGCAGCCAACAGCATGATTAAAGCAAAGCAAAACTTTCAGGTTACATTTAAGTTGAAATATTCTTTGATGTTAAATAATAAATTGTTTTTAGGACACTACAATAATGCCAGCTTACAGTTGACATTTATTGTTACATTAGAGCTGGCCACATTTCCTAGTCTATTACGAGCTTCACAGGAATATACACCACTGTCCTCCTCCACAACCTTTGCAATATGCAGGTAACCTTTTTTCTCTTCAAATTGCGTAAAGATGTCCTCTCTCTTCTTTATTTCCTCTCCATCTTTTTTCCAAGTGATATTTACTGTTGCTTTGTTGACAATGCAAGTTAACCTAAGCTCATCACCTGAAGTGAGGGTTGGATATGGTTTTGGACTCAATTCCACAGTTGGTTTTTCTGTGTAGAAAAAGAGATAATGTGCATGTATACGAATCTTGATTTTTTATGGAAAAAAAAATACGTTACTCTCAGTACCTTAGTAAGGCAATTATCATGGACACGAAGCAATCCAAAAGTGACCCCCTAAACAGAATTTCCAGGATGCTTCTAAGTAACCCCAGACCCAGCCCTTTGTTGCTATAAATAGTCTCATGACATGTAATGTGCCATTCAATGTTACAAATCGTTGTACTGATAAAAGTCTATTGGATTAAAATTATCACAGTGACCATGACAAACGGTCAAAGTGATCATATAAAAAAGTTATCTCAAACAATTGTTTAATAGCGTCTGCGTAACAACTAAGCTTCCCACAACTCATCACAGTATTTTTCCCAGATACCTTCCACCCAAGTTAGTATTTCAACTCTTTGACTCAATTTTCTTGGAGAATTTCCAGGGGTATCAAGACTCTATCTCAAAACAATTATTATAAGAATCAGTGTTAACACACTGTCAGTTATTTTTGGTCAACCTTCAGACCAGCCAACATTTACACCTCATGTTTTACCTATTAGCAGGGAAGATAACATCAAAGAAGAAAGAATTGTATACTATTATTGTTAAAGGGGATCCATCACCATCATTACCCTAATGGCTATTAAGTTTCAATAGCTACTGTTACCATTATTAAACTCATCATCATCATCACTGTCACTAGTATCACTATCATCATTATCATTATTATCATTATTATCATTCGACCTACCAAAAACTTGAAGTGTTGCAAAAGAACTTGTTGTATTAGCTTTGTTTTCTGCTGTGCACTCGTATGTTCCTTCCATTTCTTTTGTTGTTTGCAGCATTTCTAGGAATGATTCCACAAATAAGTCTCGCTCAAAATTGCTTTGATTAATACCCGATTGGAGTTTACCGCTATTAAATGTCCACATTACTTTTGGTGTTGGAACACCTGAGGCACGGCAAGTAAAGCTGACAGGGTCTCCAACAATAACAGATTGGTTTACCGGAGACAATAAAATCCGAGGAGACACTGAAAATAAAAAGAAGACCATGATCTTCAACCAAGGTTCTTAAGACACAACCAAATAACCACAACTAATTTGGCAGTAATTAGATGTAAGAGTAAATTTGGAGTCCCCTAACTACACATATTTACAGAAATTATTAAAAGAATCACCACCACACAGTGAATGGGAATTAAGGTCAGGAGGATATTATGAATATTTCGAATGAGTAAGCTTCCCTCAACCCTGAACGATAGTATTAACATGAAAAGAGTAATTTAGTATATTATGTACATAATACTTGAAATATCATGAAGTGTGCAAATAAAAGTCAAATTTAAAAACAAATGAATAAACTTCGTTTGTAGAAATCCTATTTAAATATCTAGCTTAAACAAAAGCATGTTAAAAAATTACAGGTACTGACTGGTCAGACCACAGCACCGGGGGCTACGTTCCCTACTGTGCACTCTTTGTGAGAAGTTCTTGAGTTCTTTAGCATCCCCTTCCTAACCAGTACAGAGAAGATGAGGGAGACAGGGCCTACAGTCTATTGGCCTTATCCGTGAATACTAGAATGTCTAACTATTCACTAACATCATAGCACATTCAGCACATTCTCCTAGGTTATTTAAAGATCCTCAGTGGTGGTACGGTCTAAGATTGAACCCTCGACGTGACGCATGGCAGTTCAGGGCTCTACATCATAAGCTTACCGAGTGCAGTTTGTAAATATTAATAAAGTTATTTTGATTTACCAGTAACATCAATCCAGAAGTACAAGTTAGCTTTTCCAGCCAGATTTTCAGCAACACATTCATAGAAACCTTCATCATCAAAAGTCAAGTGGTTAATAATTAACGTGTTGTTGTTGCCAAGAACTTCTCCATTTCTGGTCCAGTTAACAGATACTGGGGGACTGCCCTTTACAAAACAAGGTGTTGTAAATGTGGAGTTCAATGTAACTGAACGATTCTTGAGTCCAGAATTTAACTGTGGTGGAACTAGAAAGTAAAATTTTAACAGGTACATTGGTATCTCGAGCTTGGATGTAAACACTGCAAACAAATAACAAGTCAGCAACTTTAAGAATTTCGTTCTGCAGGTGCTATGAATATGTTACTTAGTTGACTCAAGATTAAAAAAAACTTTTGTCATCTCCACGCCATTTACCTGGGACAGGGCTATGGTCTAGCAGCACCTGGTGGCCCCTGGTGCCTTACTTTTGCTCTTGGGTGACTCAGGAATTTTAGTTTTTTCATAAAAAGCATATGCTAGGCACCCTGGATTTCACAGTTTCTGAGCACTGGGCTCTCTTCAATTTGTCTTAGAGCATAGCCTTGTGGGACATTTGACTTTCCATTTATGTGAACAGGAGATACAAGTTTTAACTCATTGCCAGAGCAGGAAACATCCGAAATTTGTATTTGTATTTGTATTTACGAGTATTTATACAGGGTGGCCCAGTTTAGCAGATAGCTAGTTTAAATGGGGCCCTGTGAAACCCACCCATCTCACCCCAGGGGAGGACATCCATCACACAGTAATCTCGTGCGTGGGAAATTAATGTCTCCTACCCCAACCCTGCAGGAGACGGGACCTCCATTTATTTCTCCCTATCCAAGAAGAAGACTAGAATATCTAACCATTTCTTGATGTTTTAGTAAGGTAGCATATTCTTCTCAATTATTTTAAGACCTTGAGTGTTCGTTCGGCCGGGGCTCGAACCCTCGACCTCCCACACAGCAGTCCAGCACTCTATCCATTGAGCTAACTGGGAGGCCGTATTTCAAATTAAAATGATGTTCTCATCTTCAAATTTTTTACCAGTTTGTTTCTCTTTTGTAACAGGATCCTTAGTGTTGTGTCGCTCACATGACCTGAAGAGGTAATGACACGGAGCGAGGAGCGAGGGATGTCGATTGAATTCGTTTGTTGTTAGTTATCTTATATGTGATTAAAGGGACGTAGTTACGGACAGAATACAACACTTAGGTTTGGCAAAAATATGCCCCAAAGTCTGAAAAAGGTTTTAAACAACTTTAACTTTGTGGTTATTCAAAATTCTCTTGATGGGCTCTGTAACACCCCAGATGTAAGGAATAACAGCAAAACCAGTCACTGGTTCCTTCTCATCACGAGTGTTACTAGTTGCAACTGGTTTCAGGCAGTTACGGAGAAATGTTTTGGTAGAGCCATTTGTATTTGAGTATATCGGACAGATCAAACGTCAGTTTGGTCTGAAAGAGCATCAGAAAGTGGTCTTCTTTTGCCTATAAGAAAATTCAGCTTTGTTGGAGCATGTTTGAAAAGACTACTAAAAAAGAGCATGTATCATGAAAAACGAATGACATTAAAGGCAAATGATGGACAGCACAATAATGTTAGCTTACGTTTGACAATTATCGTCACAGTGGAGTGGGCCAAAATGCCTGGTTTGTTGCGAGCTTCACAGGAATATTCACCACTGTCCTCCTCCACAACCATTGAAATACGCAGAGAACTTGTTGTCTCATTCAATGTCGTATCAATTACTGCCCTTGCTTTTATTGGGTCTCCATCTTTTTTCCAAGTGATATTTACTGTTGCCTTATTAACAATGCAATTCAATGTGAGCTCTTCACCTGGAGTGAGTATTGGATGTGGATTTGGCCTTATTTGAGAGGTGGGTTTTTCTGTGTTAAAAGAGACAAGTTTCTGTTAAGTCTAAAAAAAAAACAACTTCACTCACAATATCTTAATTAGTAACATATTTATCATGGACACAAAATAATCCAAAAGCAACCCTCTGAATGGAAATTATAAGTTGTGAAACTTGGCTTCGAAAAAATATTTGTTTAAACTGTATATAGGGCCTCCTGATCAAAATGATCAGAGCTCCAAAAAAAAAAAAGTCATAAAGAGGTCACCCCAAACAGTTGGTGAATGGCACATGTGCAAAGAATAACCATTCCCCGAATCCATAATTGCACAGGATGCCTTAAACCCAAATATGTAGCTGCTTGCACTGGCTTTCTTGTCTTAGATGATTTCCAAAAGTATGACTGAGAATCAAATGCAAAACAATTATTACAAAAACCAGCCTTAACAGGTTCTCAGTTATTTTCTGTTCCACTTTTAGACTTAAGTCTCCATTTCTGAGTATAATATTTCATGCATCAACACAAGAGATAAACTTAAGAGAGGAAGGTGTCATAGATTATTGTTACAGTGGATCCATAATTGTTAACATCATAATCATTCTTAAATTCATGATTAAACAATCATTATCATTTTCATTAAAGAACCTACCAAAAACTTGAAGTGTTACTGAAGAACTTATTTTATCTGCTTTGTTTTCTGCCGTGCACTTATATAGTCCTTCCATTTCCTTTGCTGTTTTTGGCATTTCCAGGAATGATTCCACAAATGAGTCTCCCTCAAAATTGGTTTGACTAATACCAAATGGAAGTTTACCACCAGCAAATGTCCAGGTCACTTTTGGTGTTGGAACACCTGAGGCATGGCAAGTAAAGTTGACAGGGTCTCCATCGATAACAGATTGTTTTACTGGAGACAATATAATCTGAGGAGAAACTACAAATAAAAAAAGAAGACCAATAATCTTCAACCAAGGTTATCAACTGAAGATACAATTGGACAACCAGTCCTGGTCATTTTGCAGTAGTTAAATGTGAGATCAGATTTTAGAATCCACTCATTACATGTATTAATTTTTATGGGATAAGAGACATTACCTTGAATTCATACTGTGCATGAGAATGGATAGAAGATATATCACATTTCTACTGTGTAAGTTTCCCTACCCCCAAAAGATATGATTTACATGAGAATATTACTTGTTATCAACATAATTAAGGTGACTTTCCATTCCTTTTCTAGATATCAATATTGGTGAGGTAATCAAATCAAAGACAAATGAATAAATTGGGCTTGTGGAAATTCTATTTACAAATATTCAACACAAAAATAAAGCAAGCAGGTATTTAAGTTTCTTCACATTTGATAGTTAACCAGTTTCTTCCTGTCAAGCCAAATGCAGTTCCAGAAAGGTTGATAAACATTCAAAATGCTGAGGTTAATTGGAATTTGACTTACCAGTTACATCAATCCAGAAGGTGGTGTAATTTTTTCCAGCCACATTTTCAGCAGCACATTTATAGATACCTTCATCATCAAAAGTCACCCACTTAATGACTAATGTGTTGCTGTTACCAAGAGCTTCTCCATCCTTGGTCCAATTGACAGAAACTGGAGGATCACCCCTTACATAACAAGTTGATGTAAATGTGGAGTTCAGTGGAACTGAATGATTCTTGAGGTCAGGACTTAAACGTGGTGGAACTACAGAACGAAGTTAAAAATAAAATTAAGTTATGACAAAAATTACCTAACAATCTTCACAGACTTTTTGATTAGGTTATGACCCATTGCTCTAGCCCACAACTACCCAAATGGCAGCTGGGTAATATGACTCAGCTATAGGAAACTACATCTTGGAAACAAGGACCTAACTTCTCAGTTTATCAAATTGGTAGAAAATTTTTTTTTTGGAACCTGTGAAATGGCAAACCAGTAGATATTCCTCGCTCATGTATCAAGCTCCTGAAATTAATTACTAACCCCTAACAATTTGTCCTCAGAGTCGTTACACAAATGATTTTGCACAGCTATAATCAGCAGTACACACTTATCATTTCCATTCGGAATTTGAGATTTAAAAGTTTTATTTCCACAATAGTAATTTTTTACGGGATAATCTTCACAGGGAGTTACATTGCAAGTATTGTTACCCATGACAGACTCTTTGATCTAAATAAGATATGATATCTTCTCAGGGAGTTACAATGCAAATATTGTCATGGCAATATTGAACTTAACTTGAGAATAATGGGAATTAAGCCAAGAGAGTTTCCCAGCTCACAAATCAAGCTCCTCATGTTAATTATTACCCCTTCTCAAATGGTTAAGCTTTCTTAACCGTTTTCTTGACAATTCAAGAACACTTCTAGGTGGAGAGACAGGGACCATGCTTAAGTGAAGACTGTCACCTCAAGGATATTGCAGAATTATATATATTTCACGGTTAACCAGTACCACAAACACACTGTATGTACTATGTAGATTTGGAGTTTGAAATTTAAAAGTTAATTTAGGTTGACAAATGTGGACATGTTAACCGAATGGAGAGCAGTATGTATGAATGTATAGGTACTGTTGCCTCACCCAAAACAACACAATGATACTTGCCACCCCTTGAACTCATGCAGAGATATTACTCCAGAATCCAACAGGCCACAGTCTATACAATTAAATGATGGAACTGCAGTTTTAAACCTAAAAACTTACCTTTAACTGTAATATAAATATTTCCAGTGGAACTGCCTCCACTATTTTTTGCTTCACAGCTGTACAGTCCTGCGTCTTCCTTTTTTATATTATCGAGGGAGAGAGACCTGGTGTTTCCTTTCAATGTGTTATTCTTGAGCCAGGTTATCTGTGGCTGAGGCTGACCTTGAATGATTTTACAAGTCAAAGTCACATTGTCTCCTTCTCTGATGAGATTGCTTGCTCCTGAAACATTCACCTCTGGTCGAACTTTGAATAAACAAGTAAAAAAGTTCAAACAAATTGGCATGGTCATACACACATAACATAAGTCTCCTAGAAGCCAGTTATCTTTTGGGTTTCTACTTTCAATCTACAAAATGGACAATGCATTTTGACATGACTAATTTGAATAACCAGATGAAGTTAATTTTTCAGACAGCTAAAAACAATAAATGCATGGATTACATAAAATGACCTTGCAGGAATAATTATATACAATATATATATATGGCATCATCAGGGATAAGAAAATATTCCTGATGATGCTGTTAATCGGGGAAAGCTCGGATTTTTAAAAACTTTTACTTTTTAAAAAAATATTCCCTGATCATGCCATTGACTGGCGAAAGCTCGGATTTTTAAACATTTTACTTTCTACAGCAGTATAAGGCTAATTATTCGATTAATTTGTATATATTTCAACATTGCTGCTGAAGGACAACAAGAACAGATTATTGACCTTACAGGATTGGATATTGGCAAAAATTAAAGACCTTACACACACACACAAAAAAGAACAATGCCAAAGATTGTTTTAAACCTCAATAAACTAAATGAAGAACCCATTTTATCAGCAGCATTTACATGTTGTAACTGCACTACTTTAGGGACTAAATTCTCAATTTTTAAGACAGGTAGAAGGGTGTAATGATATAATTAACCAACTATAGTTTTAGATTTTGCCAACGCTTCACTCACCTATAACAGACACATGTATGTTCTTAGGTGTGCGTGTGACCCTATTTGGTCCTTTATTCTGTTTCATGGTACAAATGTATGTTCCGTTGTCTTCAGGTTGAACAGGATCAATGTGTAGACTGCCACTGGGAATTTGAGAAAATCTTCCCCCATTAAGCAATAAATTTCTTCCTTGTTTGCTCCAAGTTATCTGTGGACGTGGTTTTCCCTCAGCGTTACAGTTTATAATTCCAAATGTGTCTGCAATAAGGTTCTGCTCATCTTGAGTGTTTTCAGTGAATCTTGCTGTTGGAATAAACAATGAGGACAACCACTTACCAAAATTGTGGCTGCATTGAAGGAAATTGTCACCTAGTCTGTACTGTGTGTCTATAATTATGCTGAATGCTGGTCACATTTACTGTTATTTTAACATACTCCAAAATTAAGGCCTTCTCAATAATTATGTTTAAAAGCATTTACCTACCATTAATATAAACTGTGTAATACTGAACATATTCCAATCTGTGGCATTCATATGTTCCTCCATCAGACAACTGCACATTTTCTATGACCAGCTCACCATCTTTTTTGGTCTTGACCCTCTCAGAAGGAGAAGTTACATTTTGCATCTTTTTACCATTAATAATCCACATTGCAAAACTGGTTTTGTTAAGTATTGAGCAGTGAAGATTTTCATGGCTACCAATATCAAAGAAAAGTTCCTTTCTCCCCATTACTTGTTTGTTCTCTGAAAGACATTTTTTCAAATACAACAATGATAAGTTCATTCTGTTTCAACTTTTTGGTGCTTAAGCTAGCTAGAGATTGCAAAACTATTAGTATCTTAATCCTTGTTGTAAACACTGTAAACAAGTAACTGGTCATGTTCAGGAATTTTCATCTGGGCATTATAAATACCTTACTTACTTGGTTGACACAGTGCTTGAGAACCTTTGCCATCTCCTTGACATTGACTTGGCACATGCAACTTTCCATCAGAGCGGGTGCAAGATGCAAGTTCTACCTCGTTTCCAGTGCAAGAAACATCAAACATTACAGTAGTAATGTTCTCACCCTCTACGTCTGAGCCGATGAATTCAGCAAGAGCCTCTTCAAAGCCAAGTTGACGACAAATAACTTTGACATCATTGAAATCCCATCCATTGGCACATATTTTCCCCCATTTTCCTTTGTAAAATACTTCCACTCTTCCACCATACTCTACATTTGCACCATTCAAGCGAACAGGAACTTATAAAGTCACAAAATATTGAGAAATTAGTGAAGGTATGTTAATTATGTAGTCAAGTAAGAAAAAGATTGAAAATATGGGTAAAAGAGGGAGATGGCATGGTTATAGACAAATTTAAAAAGTCAAGGTGTGACCAAACAGGTTAAGATATCCAATATGGTTGTAGGGATTCTTTGATAGGCAGTTGTCTGGGTATCCTCTTTGGGCCTTTATTTATGTCTTCAGTTACAATTTAAATTAATCTTACAAAACAGTCAAATTTTCTTTCTTTGTGATATTTTTAATAGTAAGAGCAATCTTTGTGAAAAAGGCTACCACATTATTACTGATCAAAGCAAGAAAGAATGTTTTAGTGAGGTCTATCACCTCAAATAGTGATCAAGTCTATAGGTACCATGCAACTAGAATGGGATGTAGAAGACTAAAGCAGATCTGACTGCAGAGTCCAAAATGCATAATTGATCATTACCTTTGCACAATTGCAATTTGTTTGAGAAGTGTTCTCCACATTTTGTCAGAATGGTGGTGCAGTTGTAGTTAATAGATATCTCTGATTCATTGTCACTGTCTTCATACCATCTTCCATAGTAACTGCTGTTAGAGTATCCCATTGCCATGCACATCAAATCTTCTTCAGCTTTATTCCAGTTACTGACGCAAAGCTTTTGCCAGCTGCTGTTTGAGTAGATTTCCATTGTACCAACTGATGGGTTCCCCTCCGTTGTAAAGCGCAGTGGAAATTCTGATGGAAGAAAATAAAACACAAAATTGCAAGTCTGTTTTAAATAGCCTTCTTAATACATTCTACATGTTTTAATCGTTATGCGAATGATTCCCTTAGATAGGCACTCAGGTTCAAATGAATTCCAATTCTAGGTGTAGATGTCTAGAAACAATCACTAGCCCAAGGCAAAAACATATTAATTTATAGTGCTAGCATCAGACATTATGTATTTCAACAAGAAACTGAATATTTAAACTGAATATTAATTTATACTGCTAGCATCAGACATTTTATATTTCAACAAGAAATGGAATATTTAAGAAGTAATTTTCAAGAAAATTTAGTGGTAAATGCATATAAATGATGACACCAAATTAAAATAGTACAAACATTTGCAAGACATAATGTATGGGATTGGATGCTAAGACAAAACAATAAAGATGACGATCCTGATGATAATAATAGGTGTGAGAATGATAATGATAACATTAATAATGACTAGAATTTAAATATTCAAGTTTCAATGTAATGTTAATGATAATTTTGGAAAAGGTGAATCTACTATGAAGTAACTTAAAAGGCAAAGGCTTTTAAAGAAATTATCCATTAAATATGGGGTTCAACAAAGATTACACTCTGATGTCTGTATTTCCATAAATACTGCACCATATAATTACAATTCACACACACTGATTTCACTATCTGTATGAGTTACCTTCACGACAGCTGGACATGTTGTTACATTGTCTAACAACTGCTCTGCTCCCATCACAGTTTTCCCTGCCATATGCTGGTTCTGGATTAGAACATTCTCTAAACCTTATCTGTATACCACTGACTGTTTTAGAGCAGATACTCCAAGCACTCCACTCATTCCAACCGCCATTGACTGACAATGTTTCAATAACAAGCAGATGAGAAACAACTCCAAACTTTGCCTCCGGGAGAAGACACTGTGATTACTTTGTTTTCCGAAATTATGATTTATTACTTTGCCTAGTCAACATTTTCATTCTAATAAAGAGCAGGAAAAAATTTAAAAAAAACTTAAAACACATATATCACTGAAGAAATGTCACGTAAATTATTACCTCTGCCTCAGGGTTAATACACTTTTTTTAATTGTTACAAGATTGTTGGTAATTTTTAGTTTCTCATTTCAGGGCCCCTGATAGAACGCAATGTTGCAATTTGGAACAATCGACCTCAAATCGTATCCAATCACACAATTCATGAAAAATCACATAATTCAAAGAAAATTGCCAAAATTCCACAAGCTAAACGATTAATTATTACTTTATCTCCAAAAATCCATTAACTATCATGGTATCAGAGGTTAACATGATCAACTGACTAAATATGCTCTACAATGGAGAACTGCTTGCCAATTAGCAAATACTATGCATACTGCTAATTCATTCATGTATTAAATAAGAGTAAGGTGAGAAAGGAACTTGGATAGACGCATTCAATGAGGCACGAGGAAATCTAGGCAGTTTGGCATTTAAAATGAACAACTGCCTGCCCACCAACATGCAAATGACATATATATATATATATATATATATAGAAAGTTTAAAAAATTGCGAGGATGGACAACTTCTGACGTCAAAAATATAAAAAATTTTAATAAAAAACGTTTAGGTCCAAGACTTTCTTCAGATATTTACTACTTTTGAAATAAAAAAAGAGAGCATTCAAGAAGATCAAAGTGCTAATGATTACGTAATTACAGATAACGACTGATGAACTGGTGCTAATAAAAAGATAACAAAAAACCTAATTACAAAGAAAGCAATGAACAAAATACAAGAAACAAACCCTAAAAACCAAGAAATAAGAATACTAAATATGTTAAAATGAGTGGCGTAACCAATTGCAAAGAAGCAATGCGGTAATTAAAAAAAGGGGGAGGCCCACTTTTAACTACAACTGTAAACCGTAACAAAATCCCAAAACAAGGCCTTTGGAGCCTGAAAGGGCAAATTAGCAGCAAAATCCCTGGAGGGGCCCTTAAATGATACTAATCACAATAAGATCCCTTGGCAGGGCCTCTGAGCCCAATCCACACCTCAAAAGGGCCGACAAAATCCAAGAAAAGGGCCTTTGAACGATCAATTAGTAGCACCTAATATAAGATGGAAAATTAATTATTTATAGCAAATTCTATTTCTTGAATGAAATTCCTTTCTTTTATTCAAACCATGGGGTGCCAAACAGAACAACTGAGCACTCCAATAAGCCTCTTTTGTGATTAAAAGCCTATCGATCTCTTCAGAGAACAGAAACCGTCTGACGATCGCAGCGCAAGCTGCATGAAACTCAGAGTAATGGTGAAATGATCTTCCTGTCATTAATTTGTAACAGATACATATAATTATAATTATATATATATATATATATATATATATATACTGCTGATTCATTCAACCTTTTTACTGTATCAAATAAGAATAAGGTGAGAAACTTTACCAAATCAAAATATCAACATAAATTATAGTAAAAAACATTGCAACTAATGCACATTAAGAGCAGATCCGTGCAAGAATCAAACAAACTCGCAAATCTTCGGCAAAGCTGAAAAAAATCAAATTCACTCGCCTTTTGCATATAGATAGCCTTTAGTAAGTATATGAAGGCAAGAGTACCAGATAACCCCATACATTAATTATGCATTCAGACTAGTAAACTATGTTTTTAAAGTTTTGTCATGAAAGACAAAGAAGTGGAATGCATAATTAATGTTTGGGGTTAAATGGCACTCTTTCCGCTTATGAATGCCATGCAGTTTTTTCCTTGAAATATCTGTTAATTCCTGAGAAAAATGATGGAAGCCATTTTCAACTAAGGCACAATTTGGCGATCCCAAGCGTGTGCAAATAGGGTGGAAATTAGTCATGATTCACTTGACTTACTTGTCAAAACTGCTTTGCTAGAAAAAGCCATCATAGTTCCAATTTGTTTTATAACTTGCCATGGTCTAAACAACATGATTTCCTAAATGAGACGTATTCAATGAAGGAAAAGCTTTAATTCTATTTCGATTTACGAGCACATGGCATCGCTTCACAACCAGAACAACAAACGTCGGAGACTGGAACGAATACTGCCCAGTCTCTACAAATACACCACACTAAACATTAGATTTATCTGTGTATTCAAGAGCAGTAAAGAAGTTATGGCTCTCCCATGCTACGTAAAACGGTAGGTGAAGAGTGACAATAATTTTGAGCATGTGCCTTTGATCAGAATTTCGTAAGATTAAGAATGACAATACCTGAGTTAACAATCTTTCAAAATATGTAAATTTTACTTTGTGGAAAGGAATGTGGGATTTTTAAGAATTTGTTGAAAATCGTCAACGAAATACCTAAAATCACGCCATGTTATGTATGCATGACCATTAACAAAAACAAAATCGTTTTTGTTTTAGAAATCATGGCAACTCAAAAAGCGTAAAGAACAATGCAAATATACTGACCCCAGCTGGGATATGATATTCTCGAATTTTCAAAGTGCTTCATTTTACCGTTTGGTTAATTTCATTTGTGAGGTTTATCATGAACAGAGAACCGAGCCCGCCGCTGCAGCCACAATCAAAACCCGCTTAGTTTTCAATGAATTCTTCGTAGCTCACTTTTCACATTTGTACTCTTTCTACTGTTAATACAAATTTTCTGAAAATTCTGAAGCAAACCATAAAAGGGCTGACAATAAAGCCAACCAGTTCAAGCATGTGTTCCCATGCGGTTTACCGTGGACCATTTTGAGACTATATGTAAATTACGTCTTGCTCACAAAGCACCACAAAATTTGCATATCAGGCTGAGCAAGAATTTGTGACAGTAATTGGTATGGATAAGGTATTCTCAATGGCCAAGATTGGGTCTTTTAGCCATATTGTGTCTCTTTTCTTTTGCTTTTGACAATCGTTGTTCCAAAGTTTTCAATCAAATCAGTTCAAAACAGGAAAGAGATCTCGATGGTTTTACCTTATGTAATTTGCGTAGCGCAACATTATAATATGATAAATTTGTGAACTGCTGACTATACACACAAAGTATTGTCTTTCTTAAATTTAGAATTTTTATTTAGTTCACGTGGGAAAAAAAACATGCACTAATGAGGTTAATTTGGTTACATAAAATTGAGGTGTTCGATTCTGCAAAAGTAAGTAACAAGAAAGATAAATTCTTGGTAAAATAGTTTATCAGCAATCTAAAGAGAAATCTGCTACCCCAAAGTAATGCATTATAGAGAAAGACCACATACTTCCTCTCCCCCCCTCCCCACTCCATGAACAAATTCAGCTGTCACTCCAGCTCGTTTGGCCTCTATGCTAATTTAATTATAAATTCAAGCGAATCAAATTTACATACAGTCTATATATGTATATGAGCACGATCCTTCGCAGTAAAGCACTATTTGAGCAATAGTGAAAATCAGACCTGAAAAAAATTTCAGGCCTGTACGGGATTCGAACCACTGACCTCTGCGATACTAGTGCAGCGCTCTTACCAATTGAGCTAACAAGCCAACTGAGAGCAGGCCATCAAATTAATTTGACATAAACCCGTAGATGATAAATCAAACAACAACAAACATATGAAACATATGTGTGAACTGCGGTTATGAGACGTATATGAGCACGATCCTTCGCAGTAAAGCACTATTTGAGCAATAGTGAAAATCAGACCTGAAAAAAATTTCAGGCCTGTACGGGATTCGAACCACTGATTCGAACCACCGTACAGGCCTGAAATTTTTTTTTCAGGTCTGATTTTCACTATTGCTCAAATAGTGCTTTACTGCGAAGGATCGTGCTCATATACGTCTCATAACCGCAGTTCACACATATGTTTCATATGTTTGTTGTTGTTTGATTTATCATCTACGGGTTTATGTCGAATTAATTTGATGGCCTGCTCTCAGTTGGCTTGTTAGCTCAATTGGTAAGAGCGCTGCACTAGTATCGCAGAGGTCAGTGGTTCGAATCCCGTACAGGCCTGAAATTTTTTTCAGGTCTGATTTTCACTATTACTCAAATAGTGCTTTACTGCGAAGGATCGTGCTCATATACGTCTCATAACTGCAGTTCACACATATGTTTCATATGTTTGTTGTTGTTTGATTTATCATCTACGGGTTTATGTCGAATTAATTTGATGGCCTGCTCTCAGTTGGCTTGTTAGCTCAATTGGTAAGAGCACTGCACTAGTATCGCAGAGGTCAGTGGTTCGAATCCCGTACAGGCCTGAGATTTTTTTCAGGTCTGATTTTCACTATTGCTCAAATAGTGCTTTACTGCGAAGGATCGTGCTCATATACGTCTCATAACTGCAGTTCACACATATGTTTCATATGTTTGTTGTTGTTTGATTTATCATCTACGGGTTTATGTCGAATTAATTTGATGGCCTGCTCTCAGTTGGCTTGTTAGCTCAATTGGTAAGAGCGCTGCACTAGTATCGCAGAGGTCAGTGGTTCGAATCCCGTACAGGCCTGAAATTTTTTTCAGGTCTGATTTTCACTATTGCTCAAATAGTGCTTTACTGCGAAGGATCGTGCTCATATACGTCTCATAACCGCAGTTCACACATATGTTTCATATGTTTGTTGTTGTTTGATTTATCATCTACGGGTTTATGTCGAATTAATTTGATGGCCTGCTCTCAGTTGGCTTGTTAGCTCAATTGGTAAGAGCGCTGCACTAGTATCGCAGAGGTCAGTGGTTCGAATCCCGTACAGGCCTGAAATTTTTTTCGGGTCTGATTTTCACTATTGCTCAAATAGTGCTTTACTGCGAAGGATCGTGCTCATATACGTTTCATAACCGCAGTTCACACATATGTTTCATATGTTTGTTGTTGTTTGATACAGTCTATATAGTCGGCTCAATCAGTGTTTTAATGAATTTTGTCGCAAAGAACACCAACATGTCGTATCAAGCACACAAGGAATACAAATTGCAAAGTTTAGACGTTTTCAGGAGCAGCCATTTTTATTGAGCTGCATCATAAAGTGGCGATGCAGATGTCAAACTTACAGAGACCCCAGAATGAAGAAAACGGCAAAACAGACTGAAACTCCGGACTTATATATATATATACAGCTAAGAATATCATATTTGAGTTATGGTTATTATATTTACTTTCAATTGCTATATGCATCGGAGTCGTGTTAATTCTTATTATATCAATGCCTTGATGGTCACAAGTACACAACAGGATGGCTGGATTTTTTTGTCTTTCTTCATGAATTTCAAAAAATTGTAAAAAATTCCAAATTCATTTCCCCAAACTAAACTACACATAATTTATTCTGAAAGATCATCAACTCTAGTATTATCATTTGTAATCTTACAAAATTCTTAGCAAAGGCACATGCTAAAAATTATCATTGTTTTTCGCCTACTGTTTTATGCAACACAGGAGAGCTATAAGCTTTTGACTTGAATGCTGGAATCAATCTAATCCTTATGAAATCACGGTGTTTAGACAATGAAAAGTTGTACAATAACTTGGAACTGTGATAGCTTTCTCTAGTGCAGTTTTTCTGATACACGAGTTGAGTGAATCATGACCTATTTTAAACCTGTTCAGTGTAGCCAAATTGATCCCAGGACTAAAAACGAAACATTTCCGTTTTTTCAGAAGCAAATAACTTTTTTAAGAAAATAAACTGCACAACAATTGTCTACTTTCTAAAGGCTACTTGTATGCAAAAGAACAACTAATTTTAGTTTCTTAACTTTGCCATACAATGTTTGATTTTTGCACAGATTAATGCTCTTAATATCTAGAAAATCATGTAAATTGGCTAAAAAGGGGATGGAGCACCTTAACCTCAAAAGTTAGTGCTCATAAAGATAACAGATGGCTGGCATAACACTGATTACTCACTCTTCTTACCTGGACAATGATTTGTGTTGCAAAGTTGGTTCATGTGACTATCTCCTCGGCAATACTTTCCAGGCCACACTCGCGGTGGATTGGTACAGCTGCGATATCGTCTCTGCGATCCACCACCGCAAGTTACACTGCACCTCCCCCATGACCCCCATGAGGACCAACCACCATCAACTATCATCAAATTAATTAACATGATTAACAGTTTAACATGACTATACTGTTTGTCCTTTTAACTTTGGAACCAAATCAAACAAATGTAAGGATTAAGTTGGAAAAAATAAACAGTCAAAGACTGCACTTGGCTACAAGCAAAGCACAATTTTTATACCATAAAAATAACAGGAGGTTGTTATTATAATACCACCAGAAAGAAGTGTTGCAGCATATTTAATTTGTCTCACATGTTAAATAAAAAACCTGCTTCACTCCATATGTTTATGACATTTTCATTATATTAAAAGCAGGAAAAGCTAAAAAAAAATTGAATCACAAATTATTTAGGAAATGCCACACAAATGATTACTTCTGCTTGGATTAACACACTTTTATCATTGTTACAATAACTTTGGTAATTTTTAGTTTCTTGTTTCCTTTTTTATAAAGCTTAAATTTTTTCATTGTCTTGTTTTGGTGGATGGGAGGTATAAAACACTGAGTACTGACTCTCCCTTAAACAGTTATACATGTTGCAGCATGAGAGTTGGTCTTTGTTAATCCCTTCCACCCCACTGTAGGGAGGGACTGGTACAACAAAGCTCTCCTCTTTGTAATTCACCCCTACAAGTTACATTGCAGCTCTCCCATGTTCCCAAGGATGACCAGTCACCATAAACTATCATTATATTAGTGGTTGACAAGATCAACTGATTAAATATGCTCTAGGCAGTTCTGCAATTGAAATGCAAAACTACCTGCCAACATGCAAATGACATAAAAATTATAATTATATATGTACTGCCAATTACTGTTAGAGAATAAGGTGAGAAAGAAACATTAGCTTAATACCAAATCAAAATACCAGCATATAGTAAAAAACCTTACAAATCCTGCACATTAATATCTGGAAAATCATGTAAATTGGCTAAAAAGGGGATGGAGCACCTTAACCTCAAGAGTTAGTGCTCATAAAGATAACAGATGGCTGGCATAACACTGATTACTCACTCTTCTTACCTGGACAACGATTTGTGTTGCAAAGTTGGTTCATGTGACTATCTCCTCGGCAATACTTTCCAGGCCACACTCGCGGTGGATTGGTACAGCTGCGATCTCGTCTCTGCGATCCACCACCACAAGTTACACTGCACCTCCCCCATGACCCCCATGAGGACCAACCACCATCAACTATCATCAAATTAATTAACATGATTAACAGTTTAACATGACTATACTACCTGTCCTTTTAACTTTGGAACCAAATTAAACAAACGTAAGGAATAAGTTGGAAAAAATAAACAGTCAAAGACTGCACTTGGCTACAAGCAAAGCACAATTTTTATACCATAAAAAGAAGAAGTTGTTATTATAATAACACCAGAAAGAAGTGTTGCAGCATACTTGTCTCACATGTTAAACAGAAACCTGCTTCACCCCACATGTTTATGACATTGTGTGGCTCCAGAAAATATCCATACCCCCTCACGGAAAATCATTGGAAATTCTGTGGGGGAAGGGGGTTCAAGGGCAGTAATTTCCGAGGGGTAGGGGGTTTCGTGGGAACTCCTTTTCCAAAGGGTGATGAACCACGTACTAAACATTGAATGCAACATACGATGGATCTGAAGTGCAAAAACATACTCACGTACGTTGCTTGAAACAAAAGTCAGTTCTCCTGGCCATTGAGATAAGGTTAACATTAAAAGCTTTAATGTTCCTGTTTTTCTTTGAGTTAGCTAGCGCTACAACCTCCCAAAGCGGCTAGGAACGGAGTCAAATAGACTTTAAGCATACCCCGACGGCTACGGCAACGAGAACATGGAAAAACAATAAATCTAATTGGCAGAACAATAGCCCAGCACGTGGGTATTAAAACTTTGTACATTTCTTAGCCGTTCTTTGCAAAACAACAACGTGAAATCACCAAAATTTGCGTCGTTTGCGAAGCGAAACCGCGGCGGCAAATTATATTAATTTACATTTGGAACTCCACGCTACTTTTATGCGTTATGTTAAGTTTGAGGTCTGGCGCCCTATGAGACGGTAAACACATGCAGCCATTTTCGAAATTCTAACTAAAAGTAGAAACTCATTTTCTAATCGACGTCTTCCGTGGCGTTGCCGTCCTGACTGCTTAAAGTCCCATTATCATTGTTCACGGTTGTTGGAGTACTTTGGTTCCCATTTCTTGCTCGACCTTCAAAATGCCCGGCTACCTAGCTACTAGAGCAAATCGTGACGATGTTTACGAAACCTGGTTAACATGTGTGTGCTTGTGAAGTTTTCGGTCTTTAAATAAGAATCAACCTGAAGAAAGTGACAAAATGTGTAGACAAAGGAACCTTGTAAGTTTCTGTTTTATTTACTATCGTTTACAAAGTTGTTTAAGCGAGTGAAACGTTCTCATCGGAGTTAGCACGAAAACGTACGTGGAACAGTCGACGTTTTAAATCAGTTTAAATTTTGCAACCCAGATGTTTAAGCTTATAATCTTACATAAAAACAACACGGATATGATTTGCCAAAATAATGGCGAAGAAGCTAAAAGTATAAGCTTAACAAAGCGTTATATTTTTATCAAAGTTAACCTTAATGTTTTCAGCGTTGTAGTAAAATTCTACCGCATTTACGTAACCAACTTAGTGTTCACTTTCTCTTTTTATACGTACAAAAACTACTTTGAATTTTCGAAGGTGGTAAGAAGATCCCGATTAAAATTCTGGAAATTCCTGGGGGGGAAGGGGGGAGTCATCAGAGACCCCCTGGAACGGAAGATCCTTGGGGGTGGATGGGGATGCAAATCAAAAAGTCTTCCGTAGGGGGGGTATGGATATTTTCTGGAACCACGTATTTTCACTATATTAAAAGCAGGAAAACTTCAAAAAAAAAATTGAATCACATAAATTATTCAGGAAATGCCATGCAAATGATTACTTCTACTTGGGTTAACACACTTTTTTCATTGTTACAAGAATTTTGGTAATTTCTAGTTTCTTGTTTCCTTTTTTATAAAGCTGAAATTTTTCCACTGTCTTGTTTTGGTTCCCAAGGATGACCACTCACCATAAACTATCATTATATCAGTGGTTGACAAGATCAACTGATTAAATATGCTCTAGGCAGTTCTGCAATTGTAATGCAAAACTGCCTGCCAACATGCAAATGACATATAATTATATATGTACTACTAATTACTGTTAGAGAATAAGGTGAGAAAGAAACTTAAGCTTTACCAAATCAAAATACCAGCATATAGTAAAAAACCTTTGAACTCCTGCACATTAATATCTAGAAAATCATGTAAATTGGCAAAAAAGGGGATGGAGCACCTTAACCTGAAAAATTAGTGCTCATAAAAATAACAGATGGCTGGTGTTGGAAAAAATAAACAGTCAAAGACTGCACTTGGCTACAAGCAAAGCACAATTTTTATACCATAAAAAGAACAAGAGGTTGTTATTATAATAACACCAGAAGGAAGTGTTGCAGCATGTTTGTCTCACATGTTAAACAGAAAACCTGCTTCACCCCACATGTTTATGACATTTTCATTATATTTAAAAGTAGGAAAAATTATTGAGGAATTAATTTACTGCATAAATTATTACTTCTGTT
Source organism: Stylophora pistillata (assembly GCF_964205215.1). Classification (NCBI taxonomy): domain Eukaryota; kingdom Metazoa; phylum Cnidaria; class Anthozoa; order Scleractinia; family Pocilloporidae; genus Stylophora; species Stylophora pistillata. Next base: position 14,953,395 of record NC_142529.1, read on the forward strand.
TGGGTTAATACACTTTTTTCATTGTCACAGCATTTTTGGTAATTTTTGGTTTCTTGTTTCCTTTTTTTTGTAAAGCTTAAAATTTTCCGTTGTTTGGTTTTTGTGGATGGGAGATATAAAACACTGACTACTGACTCTCCCTTGGAAAGTTATGGACAGTTATACGTGTTGCAACATGAGAGTGGGTCCTTGACAATCCCTTCAACCCCACTGTAGAGGGAATAGTTCAACTGTGCACTGGTCTTTGTAATCCACCCCCACGAGTTACATTGCAGCTCTCCCATGCTCCCCAGGATGACCACACCAGCCACATTAACTATCATTTCAGCATATTTCTATAGTCTAAAAGTTCCTGTATTTGAGCAATTGATGAAATTCAATAGAAAAAAGAATATTTTTGAATAACACAAATGTTAAAATGAAAAACATTGCCCACTCTTGATAAACAAAATATCAAAGCTTGAAAAAACTTACCACCTGATTTGTTTGCAATCATCCACAGGAAAGGGAAAAAGATGAAAGTCAATGAAATAGAAAGAACATTTTTCAATAAAATCTATTCATTTTCATTCAGGATACTCTTAACCCTTCATTGACCCCTAAGAGTACTTGTATTTGATTTCTCCCAACAATATCACACCTTAATCAAGTACTAAGGCCGCAAGAGTAAAGGAAATGATCCACAACTAAAGAAGCTCTTGACTGTTTAACAAATTCGACTTGTTAACACTTTGTATCCTGAACAGTATGGAGAATATGCATACTGATGTTAGGGTGCTAATTTAGGTTAGAGAATTAAGACAATGGTACAGAAATTATATACAGTCATAAATTATGACCAACTGACTAAATGAGAAGGAAGTCTTTTTAAGTCAATGACTAAAGGAAGCATTTTTAATAAAAACATAGACATGATAAAATGAAAAACACTGAACACTCTCAATAAACAAAATATCAAAGCTTCAAAAAGCTTACCATCTGATTTGTTCACAAACATCCACATGAAAAGGAAAAACGTGAAAGTCAATGGAATAAAAAGAACATTTTTAAATAAAATCAATTTATCTTCATTAAGGATACTCTTAACCTTTCGTTGACCCCTAAGAGTACTTGTATTTGATTCCTCCTAACAATATCACTTCTTAGTCAAGTACTATAATGTCATAACAACAAAAGAAATGGTCCACAACTAAAGAAGCTCTTGACTGTCTAATAAATTCTACTTGTCAACATCTCAGGAAATGTATAGTACAAAGAATATGCATGCTGATGTTAGGGTGTGAATTTAGGTTGGAGAATTATGACAGTGGTACATTAATTTATTATGGTAATATTGACCAACTGGCTAAATGAAAAGGAAATCTTTTTAAGTCAATTATTATTAAATTATTATTAGGGGCATTGATGAGTAGCACAGTCACCCCGCCATTTTGGACTTGAGTGCCTTTGCTAACGAATATCGTCGGGAAGGTTTAACCACTAAATCTTACACTTTCCACGATGAAAGCTTAGTTATCCCACCTTATTTTGGTGTAAACAAATTATGGTTTGCGACGATGCTAAAATTTTAAAAAATAAATATTTCTTGAAAATGCGCGATTTTCTGAGTGTAACGCGTAACATGAAATGTGTAAGACGGAAGAAAAAAAGGAAATATGTCAATATCGAATGCACGTGGATCCATTGTTTTTTGGCCGTTAGTAGTTTATGACAAATGCAAAAGGCAGTAAGATTTGCAACAAGAATGGTTTATTCTAATGTAAGTTATAAATGTCTGTTTTTATCACTGAACGATGTAACGCTCTAACTCTTAAAGCAACCAACGTGTACAACACTAGTAAAAAATGACAATTCCGACTGTGTAAGAAACAAACAAATAACAAACATGTCATGGGCATACATCATAGTATTTACAAACCAACGCTGAAGTTCAACCATCAAGTACAATACTTTCTAGATCAAAATAAAACGTGCGGAAACACATTTCGTAATGGCCATATTGAGCTCAATTCCATCACATATCCACCAACTGATCCGTTGTCGGACGGGATTCTGGTTAAGTTGAATAAACAAAGTTACATCTCCTGAAATGGGCTTGTGTTAAGCTAACTTTACAGAACGTTTCAGCCCATTTCGTTGGATCTAACGCTAGAAATTTACGTTTGATCGACGCGGAAACACTTTCAGCCATTGCTACCGTGTTCATGAACCGTAACGAAGGAAAGTGACGAAGAAATAAGGCGAAGACCACGTCCAACACTCCGCAACATGGGCTCCTTCGCAGCCTTCTCTTTGAAAGAACATCGATCGTTAACATATAACACATTAGGGGAGTACATAGAGTGTTTTCAGGGGCAGGCTATTGCATAATAATGAATGTATTACGTGATTTTCAACACGAGCGTCATTTTCACTGAGGGAATTCATCCGCATCCGATGGAAACAAAGGAGTCCAATCTAAATCCAGGTATTTCGCGAAAGAAGGCGGCACAAGAAAAAAAAGCAGCGGCGAAAAGAGCAAGGGAGAAGGCCTACTACCAACAAAACAAGGAAAAAAAGATTGCTCAAATTAAAGAACGACGAAAAAAATTGCAAGCCGAGAAATCAATTCGACCGCAGACGCGAAGCATTGCCGAAAAAAACAAACGGCAACAAAAAGAAACGGAACACAGAGAAGCTTCTCGTACCGCAGCTCAAGAAAAAAGAGACAAGAAAAGGCAGCAAACAAGAGAAAGAGTGAGAAAATACCGTGAAAAGAAGCGAACAAAAGCGCAAGATTATGATAATATCGTGGATTATCCAGGTTTCGCAAACCGCATGTCGAAAAAACGTGCTACCGATAAAGTTAAGAAGACACTCCCTTCCACGCCCCGAAAGAAGGCGGAGATTGTTCAAAGCATCGTCAAAAGCCCACGGACAAGAAAAGTTTTATGTGAGGGTGGTCTGCTAAAGACTCCTGAAGACGAAAAGGAAACCGAAACTTTAAGGGCACTTGCTTCTGATATTTCTGAAGGATTGAGCCACGTTAAGAGTTCAGGATCAAATGAAAAACGGACCGTGTTTAAAGCATTTAAATCTCTTGCTTTTGGAGAAGAAATTAAGAAAGCAAAGGCGAAAAAATCTGTTGGCAAACTTGTCAACCTTGGTGAAAAGAGTATCAGCAGAGCCATCGAACACCGTGAAAAAATTTTGAAAGGGGAAGTGGAAAACTGGCTGTACGCAAAACGAAAAGTTAGAGGAGACGCCCTTACAGACGAAGAGAGCAAAGTGATCTATGATTACTGGACAAACACAGCAAGCCGACCCACAGGAGACAAAAAAGATTTTTCAAGGAAAAGAATTGGAAAGAAGGAGTACATTCACCATGCAAAGCATGTGCTTGAAAAGACACAAACCGAGGCGTTCATTGAATTCACCAACCTTCATCCTGAAATTAAGGTAAAACAAAGAAAGTTTGAAACCTTGAAACCTTTTTTTGTCAGGCAGGCCAGGGAAAGAGACAGAAAGTCTTGTTTGTGCAGAAAACATGTGGAAACACAGATTGTTTTCTCTACATGCATGAAGTTTAGAAAAGCAGCCATGAAAACCTCTGCTGGGGAAGACACGTCAGTTTTAGTACCCAAAACATTGTCTGAGGTTGTGGAGTCAACCCTATGCTCTAAACCAGAAGGTGCTCCATTCCACAACATCAAGTGCCTGCAAAGAGAGTGCGATCAATGTGGTGTAGCTTTGTTCAAGCTTCTTCCTACTGAAACTTCAGATGAGGGATCTGTAAAATGGTCACGCTATGACTACATTCCAACTGGAAAGTTTCTTGCCAATGGTCAAGAAAAAAAGAAAATTGCACTTATCCAGAAAGAAACACCCCCATCAGAGCTTTTTCAGTATTTCAGGGAGCTCCTTGCAGTCTACCCCAGTCACTCTTTCATGGCAAAATGGCAACGGGAGCAACTCGACAACTTGCTCGACAACCTTCCTGTAGGCCATGTGGTGTGTGTGCATGACTATTCCGAAGGTTACACTTGTCGGCAGCAAGATGAAATCCAATCAGAATACTTCGATGTTGCCAAAGTGTCCTTACATGTCACCATACTTCATCGCCATGCAGTAGAAGAAGTTGATGGAGTAGCAAGCACTGAAGAAGACCCTCATCTTGTGAAGGAACACATATTTGTCATTTCTGATGACCCTGTCCAAGATTATGACAGTGTTCACACGATGCAAGAGTTCATTCAAAACTATTTGACCAATGATTTGGGCTACAACACACAGATGATGCACGAGTTCACTGACGGATGTGCTGCTCAGTACAAATCCCGGCACTGCATTGGTGATCTTTCTTGTTCCCTCGCTGACTTTGGCTTTCCCATCCAGAGAAACTACTTCGAGACCTCACATGCCAAGGGAGAACAGGATGCTGCAGGTTCTCACGTAAAGCAAAAAGTCAGCCAAGCTGTCCTCAGAAGAACAGCTACCATCACTAGTGCTAGAAGCATGCATGACTTCTTAGTCCAGCACTTTTCCCAGCCAGCACCATCAAGCTTCTCAGCAAGAACAAAGTCAGTTCAGCTAAAGCGCAGGATCTTTCATTTTGTGCCATCTTCTGGGGAGGGATCTGTTGTCAGGAATAGAGCTGGACGCAAATTCACAGAGTTAAAAGGAATCAGAAAACTGCATTGCGTGAAGACCACTCCTCAGCAGGGAAAGGTGTTTGTGCGACACCGTTCATGTTACTGCATTAGTTGCATTGTGAATGATGAGGAGAACTGTACTAACAAGGCATGGCTTGATGAATGGAAGATGGTGGAGCTAGCCAGAGAGGGTGATTTGGCAACCACTCGACAGGCAACTGAAGCACCAATTTTAGACCACGACACTGCTTCCTACATAGCTGACCTGGCCAGCAAGGGAAGTACAGTTGCCATAGCTGCTGAAGATGATCCTGTCTATGACTTCTATCTCCTTCAGGTCACTTCTGATGGAGTTGAAGAACTTGACAGTAATGTCACAGATGATTATCAGTGTCATTATTACAGAGGTGACAGAGTTCTCAAGGGGCACTTTTATATAAGGGAGAACATTCATGACATGACTTTCACAATTGACGAAAAACGGAAGGCCTTTGTACATGCTGCTACTGTCCGTCACATTTGTGGTGACCTACCAGTCAGAAAGAGAGGGCGAAAGTCTATTTACAAACTCCCTTTGAAAGAAAATGAGGAGATCATTGCTTCGATGTGAAATAAAAATTACAAAACCCTTTTTTCCCCATTTTTACATTGAATTTTTTAAGATTTTATGAGAATACAAAATGTGCCACGCCCACAAGGGATTCTGGGTAATGCCAAAATTAATGTTATTAGTGCAAAATAATAAAAATATTTACAGATATTGATTACAATGTACATTTCAATCAAAATTAAAGGCAAAAAGTGACAAAAAGAGAAAAAAATTTTAAAAAATTATTTTTGGACTATGTTACAGCAAATGGCTATGTGACTGTGCTACTCATCATTATTGTTAAACACTATTGATAAAAAAAGAATAAAAGATTGAAGACACTATCTAGTTTGTTCCAAAAATAGAAAATAGAAAAATAGGAATGACAGGCCTATCAACACCTTTCGACGGTCGACTGCCTTTTGCTTTCTGGCTTTCCGGTGTGTCGCCTCATGCAAGGTTGAGGTTTTCATGGATCAAGTGATTCTTTTCATTGCTCTAATTAAACTGTCCTTCATTCAATGATCTACCCCATTCAAAGATTTGTCCCACAATACTCGCGATTATTTAATTTTCCTTTACTTAGGAAAGTAGATTTACATGATTGATAAATGCCCTTGAAGTAGTATCGCTATGTAACGCAACACACTAAACACAACATTGGGCCTTTTTGCTCCACAAAAGGGTCTCAAACACTGTCACTTAAAATGCTTAAAACATTTGTACTGTTGGAGTGCGTTTGAGTGCATTGGGTCAGAGCTGTTGAAAAAGGATCAAAGTAGCCATACAAATCTTTGAAAGGCTTCAAACTACGATGTACAATGAATTTGACCTGCTCAAAAACTGGTCTCAAATTACATGTTCAAATACAGTGCTTACATTTGTCCTTGAGAATGATATCATATGTGACAAATATGCACAAAAAATACTTCTACACGTTCAGAATAAATTATATCAAATTATATTTACCTATAGTGAAAGGAAAAAGAAGCGGCCTAACTTTTACAGAATATTCAGTCAAACTCTACCCATTTCTGCCGCTTTTACTGCCATATTGAAAACAACGCTACCACAATGCAATGCAATCGGAGTGCACACACCGCCTGCTCTTAACCCTTCATTGACCCCTGAGAATACTTGTATTTTCGCGATTCCTCCCAACAATATCACATATTAATCAAGTAGTAACATCATAAGAACAAAGGAAATAATCCACAAAATATCAAAGCTTCAAAAACTTACCACCTGATTTGTTCACCAACATCCACATGAAAAGGAATAATTATAATTATGAAACATAATAAATAAAAAATATAAACATATAATTTTACATAAAAAAGACCACCTGACTACATAAGAAGGAATTCTTTTAAAATCAGTGACTAAAGGAGGTCGAGAGTTCAATACCGGCCGGACCAACACTCAGGGTCTTAAAATTAACTGAGAAGAATATGCTTCCTTTCTTTAACATCAAGAAATGGTTAGATATTCTAGTCTTCTCGGATAGGGACGAATAAATGGAGGTCCCGTCTCCTGCAGGGTTAGGGGCAGGAGACGTTAATTTCCCACGCACGAGATTACTGTGTGATGGATGTCCTCCCCTGGGGTGGGTTGGGTGGGTATACAGCGCTTTGGACAATTAGTGGATTTTAGCGCTATATAAATACAATTATTATTATTATTATTATTAATACAAACACACCAATAATAAAATGAAAAACATTGAACACTCTCAATAAAGAAAATATCAAAGCTTCAAAAAACTTACCACCTGATTTGTTCACAAACATCCACATGAAAAGGAAAAAGATGAAAGTCAATGGAAGAAAAAGAACATTAATTTTTTTAATAAGATCAACTCATTAAGGATACTCTCGACCCTTCAAATGACCCCTAAGAGTACTTGTATTTGATTCCTCCTAACAATATCACACCTTAATCAAATCTAAGGTCATAAAGAAGAGACAATCCATAAATAATGAAGCTCTTAACTGTTTAACAAAATCTACTTGTCAGCATCTTAGGAAATGTATCCTCAGTTGTATGGAGAATATGCATACTGATGTTAGGGTTCTTAAATTTAGGTTTGAGCATCATGACTGTGACAAGTTGCGTGACTTTTTATCATGCTCTATTGTGATTCTGTCAATCAGCTTTTGTATGCGTCATTGTCCGGGCATGTGCGGGGACCTTGTGTCATTCCATGAGCAGCACGTAGTTCGGTCGTCCTGGCGCAGTGTGATTTTTTTTAATAAAACCGTTTAAACCTCTATTTGCCGTTTCTTACATGGTGGTAGCGGTCACAGGACCCATACGGATGGAAGACTACTAGTATGGCATCAGGATTTAGTTTACCGCCGCCGGCACCCCTAGAACTTCACGATCAAAACGCCGCGGAGAAGTGGAAGAAATTTCACTTAGCATGGACAAGCTATTCTCTGGCTACGGAACTTAACAAGAAAGCCCAACCAGTCCAAGTTGCTACTCTCCTCACAGTCATAGGCGAAGAGGCTCGCGATGTTTATTCCACGTTTACAGATTGGACCGAGGAGGGCGACGAGAACAAGATTGCCCCGGTTTTGACGAAGTTTGCCGAATATTGCCAACCGCGAAAAAATGTCCCCTTTGAGCGCTACCGATTCAACCGCCGATCACAAGAAGCAGGAGAAACATATGACCAGTACAAGACCGCACTTCGTAAACTCGCCGCGGGATGCGAATTCAATACCATAACTCCGGACGAAATACTCAGAGACCGTTTGATTTTTGGCATACGCGACACAAAAGTCCGGGAGAGATTACTTCGCGAGGCTGCTCTCACCTTAGCCAAAACAGACGAGATTTGTCGCGCCGCCGAAAGCATGCAAGCCGAAATGAAAGTTGTTGGAGATGCCACCGAATCGGAAACCAACAAAGTAGATCAAGAGCGTACCTCTAACGTAAGAAAACCAAAGAAGAATATGCGGAGAAGACAACAGCAAAGTCAACGCGGACGTAACTGGAGAGAGTGTGACAATTGTGGATATCAACATATGGAAAACTTGGAATCCTGTCCCGCACTCGGTAAGGAATGCCTGAAGTGTGGAAAGAGGAATCACTTCATAGCGAAATGCAAGTCCAAGGAGGTCAAAGCCGCCGATTTAGAAGACGAAGAGGCCAGCGAAATGTACCAAACAGACGTAGCAGCCGTGGAGCTTGATGATTCACAACTGGTCACATTGAAATTAGAGTCGGGTAACTTCGTTCGTTTTCAGCCGGACACTGGCGCTCAGTGTGACGTGATGCCACTACATATTTATAAGAAAGCATCCAAAGACGAAACACTTGAAAAGGTAACTCGCACCGAGGCATCGCTTGTCGCCTATGGGGGCTCGAAAGTTAAGGTCATTGGTTGCGTCAGCATCCGCGTCTGGAGAAACGAAAGGTCATTCCGTCTGGACTGCCGTTTAGTCAACAACGCTAAACTACGTCCTATCCTTGGCATCAAGTCGTGCTTAGCTATGGGTATTATCCAGTACAAAGATAATGACCTTATCCACAGTGCTTCGGTTTTTGTAGTGGATGCCCCGCGTTCACCTTTAAGCAAAGAGGCGCTCATGTCAAAGTTCCCATACGTTTTTGGTGATGGCCTAGGCCAACTGGACGGTGAATACAAAATTAAGTTAGATGAAACGATCCCCCCAGTACAGCATGCTCCACGTCGCATCGCAGTGGCATTAAGGCCCAAGCTTAAGGAAGCATTAGATGATTTAGAAGCACAGGGTGTCGTAGCTCCGGTGACCACGCCCACCAGGTGGATAAACTCCGTTGTCGCAGTACCAAAGAAGAATGGAAAGTTGCGCATATGTCTGGACCCCAAAGATCTGAATCGTGCAATACAGAGAGAAAATTATCAGCTTCCGACAGTTGAGGACATTGCGACACGCCTCCATGGAGCAAAGGTCTTCACAATTATGGATGTCAGGAATGGGTTCTGGCACGTCAACCTTAATGAAGAATCTTCATACCTGACGACCTTTCAGACCCCCTTCGGTCGGTATCGCTGGAGGCGCATGCCATTCGGAATCTCATCAGCTCCGGAAGTGTTTCAACGGAAAATGCACGAGCTTATTGAAGGCATGACGGGTATTGAGGTGGTGGCAGACGATTTTATTGCAGTCGGTTACGGTGACACGTTTGAAGAAGCGGCTCAGGATCATGACAAAAATCTTCTGCTCTTCCTCCAAAGATGCAAGGAAAGAAATGTTCGCCTAAACTTAGAGAAGCTAAAGCTGCGACAGCCACAAGTATTCTTCATTGGACACATGGCCACTGCTCAGGGACTGGGAATAGATCCCGCCAAAGTCCGAGCTATCGTTGAGATGCCACCCCCTACACACAAGCAAGGAGTACAACGTCTTCTGGGACTGGCTCAGTACCTGGCTAAGTTTCTTCCACATCTCTCCAATACAACTAAGCCTCTAAGGGACTTAACACAGAATGACGTACAGTGGGTTTGGAATGAACCTCAACAGACTGCATTTGTGAAGTTAAAGGAAATGGTTACGCGCACCCTAGTTCTGCGTTACTATAATCTCAAGGAAGAAGTTACACTACAGTGCGACGCATCCCAGTCCAGCCTAGGAGCCGCTCTGATGCAAAATGGGCAGCCTGTCGCATACGCCTCACGAGCCCTGACACCGGCCGAGACACGCTATGCCCAAATTGAGAAAGAACTCCTGGCGATAGTCTTTGCTTGCGATCGTTTTGACGCCCATGTGTATGGCCGAGACCTGGTGAATGTAGAAACGGATCACAAACCCCTGGAGGCGATCTTTATGAAATCACTGGCATCAGCCCCCAAACGACTCCAGAGAATGTTGCTGCGCCTGCAGAAGTACAGTCTCAAAGTGAAATACAAGAAAGGAAGAGAAATGCTGCTGGCAGATACCTTAAGTCGCGCCTACCTACCAGAAGTGAATGCCACCGAGTTCTCCAGAGAGTTGGAAGACGTTGACCACCGTAGCTGGCTCCCAGTGACCATTGACCGCTGGCAACAGCTGAAAAATGCAGCCGCAGATGACCCAGTACAGCAGAAGTTACGGGAAGTGACCAGAGGCGGATGGCCGGAAAATAGAGCTCAAGCACCCGAATGTGTTCGCCCTTACTTTGACGTGCGCGATGAGTTAACTATCCAGGACGAGCTTATCTTCAAAGGTCAGCAGATTGTTGTTCCTTTAGTGATGAGAAAGGAACTCATGGAGAAGACGCACGCGTCTCACATTGGTATTGAGGGATGTCTGCGCCGGGCCAGAGAAACCCTGTACTGGCCACGTATGGTCACTGAACTGAGAGAATATATTTCCAAGTGCGATATCTGTCTATCCCATCGCAATGAGCAAGGAAAGGAGCCAATGCAGTCACACGAGTTCGTTGCACGCCCGTGGGCAAAGGTTGCCGCTGACCTCTGTGAATTCGATAACAGGGTGTTGTTAGTTGTTTGCGACTACTACAGCAACTTTATTGAAGTAGCCCGCCTGAGCAGCATTACTTCTCGAGCCATCATCAAAGAACTGAAAGCCATATTTGCAAGATTTGGAGTTCCAGACACTCTGGTCACAGACAATGGTCCACAGTTTTCGTCCGCCGAGTTTTCAGTTTTCTCAAGGGCCTGGATGTTCGAGCACAAGACATCCTCGCCGGCCTATCCTCAGTCGAATGGAAAGGCAGAGAATGCAGTTCGGACAGTTAAGAATTTGTTTACAAAGTGCAAGGCGTCTGGAGCATCAGAATTTCAGGCACTCTTAGACTGGCGTAACACACCCACGGCAGGAATTGGCACCAGCCCCGCCCAACGCCTCATGGGTCGCCGTTGTAAAACACTGCTGCCGGTAGCAGGCTCACTGTTACAGCCTAACTTTCCCACTGAGGAGGACACTCGCAAGTTGATAGGTACCAAGCAAAGACAACAGCACTACTACAACAAGCAAGCCAAACCTTTAGACCCAATCAGCGTGGGACAGTGCGAATGAAACTACCTGGTGAGAAAACATGGAGTTCAGGAACATGCACGGCTACAGCTGGCCCAAGGAGCTACAGGGTACAGGTAGGACAGACGGTGTATAGGAGAAATCGACGCAGGGGAACCCAAAGATGTCCCACAACTTATTATTCCGGATCAGTCAGCAGAAGCAAGCCCTGAGCCCGAGGCCACTGTCCCACCCGGAAACTGCCCTCCATCTGAAGTTCACGTTGGACCGAGGCGGTCACAACGGGAAGTGAAGCCACCCCATTGTTTCAAAGACTTTGTCACTCCCTAATGTTTTTTTGTTGTTGTTGTTTCGTTTAACGTTTCTTAGGAAAAAGGGAAGATGTGACAAGTTGCGTGACTTTTTATAATGCTCTATTGTGATTCTGTCAATCAGCTTTTGTATGCGTCATTGTCCGGGCATGTGCGGGGACCTTGTGTCATTCGATGAGCACCACGTAGTTCGGTCGTCCTGGCGCAGTGTGATTTTTTTTTAATGAAACCGTTTAAACCTCTATTTGCCGTTTCTTACAATGACAATGATACAGTAATTAAATACGGTAATTACAACCAACTGACTAAATGAGAAGGAATTCTTTCTAAGTCAATGACTAAAGGAAGCCTTATCAATACAAACACAAAAATGATAAAATGAAATACATTGAACACTCTCAATAAACAAAATATCAAAGCTTTGAAAAGCTTACCACCTGATTTGTTCCCAAACATCCACATGAAAAGGAAAAAGATGAAAGTCAATGGTAACAAAGGAACATTTTTAAATAAAATCAACTCATTCTCATTCAGGATACTCTTAAAATTAACCCTTAAGCTTCATTGACCCCTAAGAGTACTTGTATCTGATTTCTCCTAACACAGGGTGTCAAGTGACAAATGACACTTAGAAAATAGAAAAATAGGAATGACAGTGGCCAAAAAATAGGAAAGAAATAGGAATTCTCACCCCAAAATAGGGTAAAAATAGGAGGATTTCTTTGAGTTCTATCCTCTTAACACTCCCAACAGCAACTCCGTTCCACAACCCAACGCTTTAATATTTAACAGGCACCATGGCATACGTCCACAATGCATTGCCGTATAAACAAAAACAAGTGTCACCACCTCTGTTACAAAGCACAACTCATCCTACAACAATTACCAGATTCTAAATTTCATTAGATACATCACAAGATGTCTTTAATTTAACTCATTAGTCCTTTAAAACTGAGAATGATAAGCAGCAATTATTTTTTTGACAAACCAAAACAATATCAAAGTTCACTGTCACCAAATGTATGTCTTCCTTACAATAAAAGCCAACCACGACTTTTGAACATCAACATTCAAAAAGTCTAACACTATACTGTTTTCGCTCTTTTAGTAGATTGTGTAACCTTAGCTTTGCTCTTTTTTTGGCAGCATTTTCTGTTGAGGACATGGCCTTTTCTAACAGTTTGAGCTGTTTGTCAGTGAACGATTTTCTCTTTTGTCCTATTTTCTCCAAGCTTTGCATTGCTAGGCCTCACTTGGTCTTAGCAGTGTCAAGCATCACTGTGGCTACATTAACAGTTTGTATGTTGACAGCTGTTGCTGAAAAGGCATCATGTAGCTTCGATGTTGCAGCACTCATTAATTCATCAGCCTCTTTTAAGTCTACTTTTACCACTTCTTTCTCTTGCATCAAAGTATCCTCTCTATCTTGGAGGGACTGTCTTGATTTAGCCGTCTCTTTTTTAGCTTTCTTTCTTTCGGTCTCCTTCTTCTTTTGTTCAGCTTCCTCCCTCTTCCTCTCATCTTTTCGTTTTTCTGCCTTTAGTCGTGCCTGATATGCAGTGTGAGCTGATTGTACAGATCTCTTCAACTCTCTTGTGATTGCAATGTTCTCAGGTTGACCATTAACTGGATCATAAAACCTGACTGCCTCCTTTACAGTGTGCAGACCTGTAATTAATTGTAACTTCTCCTAGTGCTGACCTCTCACTTGTGACAACTCTTGCGTTTACCTACAGACTCCTTTTAGACTCAGCATTTGTTTGAGCAAATACAAGTACGGATTTGATCACTAGGGGCAGACACTGATATCGACTGTTACCATCACTTCACTTTGGCAGGAACAGAGCATTCCAGTAATGATCAACCCACTGCTTAGTTTCAAGTTCAAATACCTCTTGATCTGCTTGTAGCAATTTCCACTCATCCAGCGCAGATGAGATATAAAGCTGAGGCTGAAGTCTATTCGAAAGATTCTGGATGGAGGAATCTGTGGATTTCTGGTGCCTTTTGAGGGGATCTAAGCAGCCAAGATCTCTTAAGAGCTTATTTCCGAGGGGTAACCATGACCAAAGGTGGGATACTGTGGTAACATAAAATCCTCTCATAAAAGCTTCAAACTGGTCTGTTTTGACATGAAGTTTCCATTTTTTGCAGAATTTATCAATTTTATTGGCAATTTTATTTCAAATATTTCAAAACGTTTCTGTGCACTTAGTAATACGTACCCTAGAAAAATAGGAAAAACTAGGAATTTCATGAAAAAATAGGAGAAAATAGGAGGCAGGCCAAAAAAGATAAGAAAACAATAGGAAATTGACACACTGCTAACAATATCACACCCTAATCAAGTACTCAGGTCATAAGAATAAAGGAAATGATGCACAACTAAAGCAGCTCTTGACTGTTTAACAAATTCTACTTATCAGCATCTTAGGAAATGTATCCTTAACAGTATATGGAGCAGGGCTTGACACTAATGGTAGCCCACAAGCCAGAGACTAGTAGAAACTCAGTTATGACTAGTGGTCTTCAATTTCCACTAACCAGTTTGGCTAGTATAAACAGACTGGAATTGTCATAACATCTAAAAACATCTAAGATGTCACTAGCCACTTGGCTAGTAACTTAAAAAATTACTGTCGAGCCGTGATGGAAAATATGCGTACTGATGTAAGGGTGTTAATTTAGATTAGAGAATTATGACAGTGGCACAGTAATTAAATACAGTAAAAATGACCAACTGACTAAATGAAAAGGAAGTCTTTTAAAGACAATGACTAAAGGAAGCATTTTTTAATAAAAAACATAGACATATGATAAAGTGAAAAACATTGAACACTCTCAATAAAAAAAAAATATCAAAGCTTAAAAAAACTTACCACCTGATTTGTTCACAAACATCCACATGAAAAGGAAAAACATGGAAGCCAATGGAATAAAAAAAACATTTTTTAACAAAATCAATTTATCTTTATTAAGGATGCTGTTATTATAATTAACCATTCACTGACACCTACGAGTACTTGTATTTGGTTCCTCCTAACAATATCCCACCTTAATCAAATACTAAAGTCATAAGAATAAAGGAAATGATGCACAACTAAAGCAGCTCTCGACTGTTTACCAGATTCTCCTTGTCAGCATCTTAGGAAACGTATCCTGAACAGTATGGAGAATATGCATACTGATGCTAGGCTGTTAATTAAGGTTAGAGAATTAAGACAGTGGCACAGTACTTAAATACTGTAAAAAAGCTAAGACCAACTGACTAAATGAGAAGGAAGTCTTTTAAAGTCAATGACTAAAGGAAGCATTTTTAATAAAAACATTGACCTGATAAAATGAAAAAGATTGAACACTCTCAATAAAACAAAATATCACAGCTTCAAAAAGCTTACCATCTGATTCATTCACAAGCATCCACATGAAAAGGAAAAAGATGAAAGTCAATGAAATAAAAAGAACATTTTGTAATAAAATCAATTCATCTTCATTAAAGATACTCTCAACCCAGTCGGTGTGCGCACTCTGATTACGTTGCATCATGGTCCTATAACAAACATTGTCTCATTTGTATCTTGACGAGTCGGAGTGAACATCTCTGGTGGTAGGGAGATAAAGCGTGAATACACGTGGATTGTAATGGGGATTCACTGTCTGTTGCCATTCCTTCGAAAGATAAACATTTGACAGGCCTGTGCGACTCCTGTCATTCCTCTGTGATGAATTTGTTCTTAGAAGGCAACTGACGTTATTTAGAAAGATTCAAAACTGCAATCTGCCAAAGAATCTCGACACAAATGGCAACAGTTACACTCACAACCGATGGTGGGATGAATAATTTCAAAGTCAGTAATTATATTCCTAGACGCGAGTTATTCACCTGTGAACTTGACATGCAAACGCATATTAGAGAGATAGACTTTGTAATAGACGAACTTTTTCCACCAAGTGTAAATACAGAATTTGTAAAAGGATAAGCCCCGCGCCTCCTACAAATGAACGAATTTGTCTAGCTCCACATTAAGTAAAATTGTACAGAATTTCAAAATAGTCTTCGAGAATAGAGGAAACCTATATGAGGGTTTTGAGAAACGTATCTCTGGAGTTATTACTTCAGGAGAAAAGTATACTCTGAAACAAAGAAAATAGTGTGCACACAGAAGAACATATTGCCTTTTGTAACACAATCTCATCCAGCTTTGCCAAACCTCAAGAATACACAGATGAAGAATTATGACACCTTAAAACCAACCCTTATTGTCACATTGCAAAGGAAAGTTCTCTGAAGATATCCTAATAAGAGCTAAACTTTAAGGGTAGAAGATTTAAAAGTGCTAGCGAATGGCAGGAGACACACAGGCCTATCAACACCTTTCAACGGTCGACTGCCTTTTGCTTTCTGGCTTTCCGGTGTGTCGCCTCACACAAGGTAGAGGTTTTCATGGATCAAGTGACTCTTTTCATTGCTCTAATTAAACTGTCCTTCATTCAATGATCTACCCCATTCAAAGATTTACCCCACAACACACACGATTATTTAATTTTCCTTCACTTAGGAAAGTAGAGTTACATGATTGATAAATGCCCTTGAAGTAGTAACGCTATGTAACGCAACACACTAAACACAACAATGGGCCTTTTTGCTCCACAAAAGGGTCTCAAACACTGTCACTTAAAATGCTTAAAACATTTTACCGTTGAAGTGCGTTTGAGTGCAATTGGTCAGAGCTGTTGAAAAAGGATCAAAGTAGCCATACAAATCTTTGAAAGGCTTCAAACTACGATGTACAACGAATTTGACCTGTTCCAAAACTGGTCTCAAATTACATGTTAAAATACCGTGCTTACATTTGTCCTTGAGAATGATATCATATGTGACAAATACGCACGAAAAATACTTCTACACGTTCAGAATAAATTATATCAAATTATATTCACCTAAAAGTGAAAGTAAAAAGAAGCAGCCTAACTTTTACGGAACATTCAGTCAAACTCTACCCATTTCTGCCGCTTTTATCGCCGTATTGAAAATAACGCTACCACAATCCAATGCAATCAGAGTGCACACACCGCCTGCTCTCAACCCTTCATTGACCCCTGAGAATACTGTCTTGTATTTGATTCCTCCCAACAATATCACATATTAATCAAGTAGTAACATCATAAGAACAAAGGAAATAATCCACAAAATATCAAAGCTTCAAAAACTTACCACCTGATTTGTTCACCAACATCAACATGAAAAGGAATAATCATAATTATGAAACATAATAAATAAAAAATATAAACATATACTTTTACATAAAAAACTCCCACCTGACTAAATAAGAAGGAATTCTTTTAAAATCAGTGACTAAAGGATCATTAGTCACTAACACACCAATGATAAAATGAAAAACATTGAATACTCTCAATAAAGAAGATATCAAAGCTTCAACAAACTTACCACCTGATTTGTTCACAAATATCCACATGAAAAGGAAAAAGATGAAAGTCAATGGAAGAAAAAGAACATTTTTTAATAAGATCAACTCATCTTCATTAAGGATACTTTCAACCCTTCAAATGACCCCTAAGAGTACTTGTATTTGATTCCTCCTAACAATATCACACCTTAATCAAGTCTAAGGTTATAAAGAATAAAGGAGACAATCCATAAATAACGAAGCTCTTGACATTTTTAAATAACACAAATGTTAAAATGAAACACATTGCCCACTCTTGATAAACGAAATATCAAAGATTGAAAAAACTTACCACCTGATTTGTTTGCAAACATCCACATGAAAGGGAAAAAAATGAAAGTCAATAAAAATAAAACAAACATTTTTTAACAAAATCAATTTATATTTATCTTTAAGGATGCTATTAACCCTTCATTGACACCTACAAGTACTTCTACTTGGTTCCTCCTAACAATATCACACCTTAATCAAGTACTCAGGTCATAAGAATAAAGGAGATGATCCGCAACTAAAGAAGCTCTCGACTGTTTCACAGAGTCTACTTGTCAACATCTTAGGAAATGACTTTGTATCCTTAACAGTATGGACAATATGCATACTAATCATGTTAGGCTGCCAATTTAGGTTAGAGAATTAAGACAGTGGTAGAGTAATTATATACAGTAATAATGACCAACTGACTAAATTGAGAAGGAAGTCTAATTTTAAGACAATGACTAAAGGAAGCATTTTTAATAAAAACAGACATGATAAAATGAAAAACACTGAACACTCTCAATAAACAAAATATAAAAGCTTCAAAAAGCTTACCACCTGATTTGTTCACAAACATCCACATGAAAAGGAAAAACGTGAAAGTCAATGGAATAAAAAGAACATTTCTGTGCACCTAGTAATACCCTGGAAAAATAGGAAAAACTAGGAATTTCATGAAAAAATAGGAGAAAATAGGAGGCAGGCCAAAAAAGATAGGTTAAAATAGGAAATTGACACACTGCTAACAATATCACACCCTAATCAAATACTAAGGTCATAAGCTTAGAATAAAGGAAATGATGCACAACTAAAGCAGCTCTCGACTGTTTACCAGATTCTCCTTGTCAGCATCTTAGGAAATGTACCCTGAACAGTATGGAGAATATGCATACTGACGCTAGGCTGTTAATTAAGGTTAGAGAATTAAGACAGTGGCACAGTACTTAAGTACTGTAACAAAGACCAACTAACTAAATGAGAAGGAAGTCTTTTAAAGTCAATGACTAAAGGAATAAATAAAATAAAAATATTGTTAAATAGGTCAATAAAAATAGGTCAATAAAAATATTGACCTCATAAAATGAAAAACTTTGAACACTCTCAATAAAACAAAATATCACAGTTTCAAAAAGCTTACCACCTGATTCATTCACAAACATCCACATGAAAAGGAAAAAGATGAAAGTCAGTGGAATAAAAAGAACATTTTCTAATAAAATCAATTCATCTTCATTAAAGATACTCTCAACCCAGGCGGTGTGGTGTGTGCACTCTGATTACGTTGCATCATGGTCGTATAACAAAAATTGAGTCATTTGTATCTTGACGAGTTGGAGTGAACATCTCTGGTGGCAGGGAGATAAAGCGTGAATATACGTGGATTGTAATGGGGATTCACTGTCTGTTGCCATTCCTTCGAAAGTTAAACATTTGACAGGCCTGTGCGACTCCTGTCATTCCTCCGTGACGAATTTGTTCTTAGAAGGCAACTGACGTTATTTAGAAAGATTCAAAACTACAATCTGCCTAAGAATCTCGACACAAATAGCAACAGTTACACTCACAACCGATGGTGGCAAGAATAATTTCAAAGTCAGTAATTATATTCCTAGACGCAAGTTATTCAGCTGTGAACTTGACATGCAAACGCATAATATTAGAGAGATAGACTTTGTAATAGACGAACTTTTTCCACCAAGCGTAAATACAGAGTTTGTTAAAGGATACGCCCCGCGCCTCCTAAGAATGAACGAATTTGTCTCGCTCCACATTAAGTAAAAATGTACAGTTTCAAAATACTCTTCGAGAATAGAGGAAACCTATATGAGGGTTTTGAGAAACGTATCTCTGGAGTTATTACTTCAGGAGAGAAGTATACTCTGAAACAAAGAAAATAGCACGCACACAGAAGAACATATTGCCTTTTGTAACACAATCTCATCCAGCTTTGCCAAACCTCAAGAACACACAGATGAAGAATTATGACACCTCAAAACTGACCCTTATTGTCACATCGCAAAGGAAAGTTATCCAAGGATATCCTAATAAGAGCTAAACTTTAAGGGTAGAAGATTTAAAAGTGCTAGCGAATGGCAGGAGACACACAGGCCTATCAACACCTTTCAACGGTCGACTGCCTTTTGCTTTCTGGCTTTCCGGTGTGTCGCCTCACGCAAGGTAGAGGTTTTCATGGATCAAGTGACTCTTTTTATTGCTCTACTTAAACTGTCCTTCATTCAATGATCTACCCCATTCAAAGATTTGTCCCACAATACTCGCGATTATTTAATTTTCCTTCACTTCGGAAGTAGATTTACATGATTGATAAATACCCTTGAGGTAGTAACGCTATGTAACACAACACACTAAACACAACATTGGGCTTTTTTGCTCCACAAAAGGGTCTCAAACACTGTCACTTAAAATGCTTAAAACATTTGTACCGTTAGAGTGCGTTTGAGTGCGTTGGGTCAGAGCTGTTGAAAAAGGATCAAAGTAGCCATACAAATCTTTGAAAGACTTCAAACTACGATGTACAACGAATTTGACCTGTTCAAAAACTGGTCTCAAATTACATGTTAAAATACCGTGCTTACATTTGTCCTTGAGAATGATATCATATGTGACAAATACGCATGAAAAATACTTCTACACATTCAGAATAAATTATATCAAATTATATTTACTTATAGTGAAAGGAAAAAGAAGCAACCTAACTTTTACGGAATATTCAGTCAAACTCTACCCATTTCTGCTGCTTTTACTGCCGTATTGAAAATAACGCCACCACAATGCAATGCAATCGGCGTGCACACACCACCTGCTCTTAACCCTTCATTGACCCCTGAGAATACTTGTATTTGATTCCTCCCAACAATATCACATATTAATCAAGTAGTAACATCATAAGAACAAAGGAAATAATCCACAAAATATCAAAGCTTCAAAAACTTACCACCTGATTTATTCACCAACATCCACATGAAAAGGAATAATTATAATTATGAAACATAATAAATAAAAAATATAAACATATAATTTTACATAAAAAAGACCACCTGACTACATAAGGAATTCTTTTAAAATCAGTGACTAAAGGATCATTAATACAAACACACCAATGATAAAATGAAAAACATTGAACACTCTCAACAAAGAAAATATCAACGCTTCAAAAAACTTACCACCTGATTTGTTCACAAACATCCACATGAAAAGGAAAAAGATGAAAGTCAATGGTAGAAAAAGAACATTAATTTTTTTAATAAGATCAACTCATTAAGGATACTCTCAACCCTTCAAATGACCCCTAAGAGTACTTGTATTTGATTCCTCCTAACAATATCACACCTTAATCAAGTCTAAGGTCATAAAGAATAAAGGAGACAATCCATAAATAACGAAGCTCTTGACTGTTTAACAAATTCTACTTGTCAGCATCTTAGGAAATGTATCCTCAGTAGTATGGAGAATATGCATACTGATGTTAGGGTGCTTAAATTTAGGTTTGAGCATTATAACAGTGATACAATAATTAAATACGGTAATTACAACCAACTGACTAAATGAGAAGGAATTCTTTCTAAGTCAATGACTAAAGGTAGCCTTATCAATACAAACACAAAAATGATAAAATGAAAAACACTGAACACTCTCAATAAACAAAATATCAAAGCTTTGAAAAGCTTACCACCTGATTTGTTCACAAACATCCACATGAAAAGGAGAAAGATGAAAGTCAGTACAATAAAAAGAATGAAGGGGGTAAGTTTCTGAAGAAACTGTGGTGCTGCATCAGTGGGGGTATAACAAGGTAAATTTGGTAATATCAACTAAGTTGAAATTGTAAATTGGCGAGTGTTAAGAGTTAAAAGGCTGAAATTTCAAGTGTTAGCCCTTCGTCAGAGTGAAAGACGAAGGGCTAATGCTCAAAACATCAGCTCATTTTCAAGAATGAGTCTGTAAGAACCAAACATCTTGGGACATGAAAATTTTCAATCCCCCTTTAAATTTTGCATGTAGTTAGGCACTCAGGGAGGGATGCACAAAAATGCTCTTTTTAAAGATTGCAGCACTCTTGTTGCCATGGTAATAACGCCTGCTTGTTGGAGGCCTGGGGCCTCATTTTCAAACAAAAACATTGCAAAAAAGTGTAAAATGTTTATTTCTCTATCTCAAGCTAAATGCAACGTTACAGATTGGTACTCCTAGCATACATAGTGATTCGTCCTTACTTTGATGCATTCAATTTTCCCTGGAAGTGAATGTGAACACACCAATAGATTACTTATCTTGGTACAGTTTCGGTCATTTTTGCTCTAGGGTAAAACAGGGAAAACGTTTGTCTAAATTTCCCCAAAATTACACCGATTCTGGAACTGAAACTACGCACTTAGTTAGTTATAATATTCTAGTTCTTAAATATGTAAAAATCTCTGAGAGCCGGCCTCCACTTTTCAGTGGAAATTCGCGAACAAAGCTCAAAAATCAGATATTGCATAAATTGGCGATGTTTACATCTAATCTTCGCAACATTACAAACGTTTCAGACAAATGAAAAGTGCAAGACCTTGAAAGAATGTTATCTGAACATATCCCGTAGAGAAATCTCGCCTCTAGCTTTAATATTTAAAAAAAAATTGATCAAACTTTATGCAGGACTACCCGACGTAACTACAAACATGTACCTTAAATCGTGTGCATATCATCCAGATTCCGAGTACTGTACCTTCTTTCATGGGAATTTGAGCAATCCGAAATCCTCTGATGATACAACGTTATACATGTCTGTCATTTGAAACATGTTAAAGTTGGCTGATCTACACGAAACTATCGTAACACCGGTCACTTGTCGATTTGTCATAAACATGTTCGTTATCACGACGGCGTGACGCTGGATTTCTCCATGAAGTTTCCATCAGGTCGCTCCAAGGAAGACGAGAAATGGACATTTTTCGATATTTCAGCAGATTTCCGCGCATACTGAAGTAAAAACAACCAAAAAAAAAACAGATGAAAACCTTGATTGAACGTTCGTAAACACTACGAGTGGGAGTATAAATCATAACTTGTCAGCGGTAGTACTACATGTAAAACCCACCACCTGCGCGAAAACTATCACAAGTGAAGATTTTGAACAACTCAGTATCCCCTCATTACAGCAAATAGAGCAGGGAGTTTATCACAATCATTTTCCACAAATTTAGCTTTTTTTCATGATCAGGGCATCTTTTACATGCTTGAACAATATTTTGGCTTTGAGCCTTGAGACTTCTTTTTCTTGACAACAAAATGGAACAGTAAGTGCCTACAAAATTACAAAGGTTCTTTTTTCGGTGTCGCATGGACCGAGGAGTACACGGATTTGTCACCGATGAACCAGGGAAATTGAAGAGACCTTTGACTTTCTGTCGTGTAAATCACCGGAAGATTGTGTTATATTCATCTTTCTGTAAGCTTATAAAAGATATTCAGGAAAAAAATTGTGGAAAATAATTGTGATAAAATCACTGTTCTTTTTCCTGAGGAACCTGAAGCAATCTAGATTACACATTAAGTTAACCAGGGGGAGTTTCATTCCAGTTACGAGTTGCGATCTGTGTGTGGATAATGAGTTGTTTGAAAGGTGGAATTATGACATTATGATTCCATTGAATCTTTTATTTCAACTTTGTTTTGATTTTTTCTTGATCAAGACATGGAAGGAAACATTGACTGACTCGATTGCCGCGATTGCGATGGTAATAAGTCTCTCGTTATCATATCTTATGCAGATTTACTGAAAGTTTTCTAACAGTTTTCAGATGATTCGAAATATCTCAGTTCGTTCCATCCGGAAATGACTACTGCCCGAACCCGCTCTTTGTAAGAAGATGCAATAAATGTCGTACAAATTGCTGTAGTGGCAACTGGGTTTTACATGGAGTAACAACCGCTGACACGTTGCCATTTATGCCCTCACTCTCCGTGTTACATGTAACGAACGTTCAATCGAGGTTTTCCTCTGTTTTTTTCTTAGTTGTTTTTACTTCAGAATGCGTGGAAATCTGGTGAAATATCGAAAAATGTCCATTTCTCGTCTTCTTTGGAGCGACCTGATGGAAACTTCATGGAGAAATCCAGCATCACGCCATCGTGATAACGAACATGTTTATGACAAATGACCGGTGTTACGATAGTTTCGTATAGATCAGCCAACTTTAACATGTTTCAATTGACAGACATGTTTAACGGCGTATCGTCAGAGGATTTCGGACTGCTCAAATTCCCATGAAAGAAGGTACAGTACTCGGTGTAGAATTTAGCATTCTTTGCATTCTATTTCAGTTTATTAGCATTCCCTCGGGAATACGTTTTGTTTTTCTTTCCCGCTTTCGCTGTAATTTACATGTTGTAATATTCTAGCTTTTTAGTTTCATCGTTGATATCATCGAGAGAACATCTGGTTTAGTTGACCTTTTTTCGAGGCCTACAGCGCCGATACAGTGTAAGTTCCTCGTTATTATGTTCATCGCCTTCGCTTTAGCCGCCTTTCAGTTTTATATTTCTGCATTTTGTAAACTTGTATTTTTGTTGGTTCTTTATTAGTTCAAACCTCTTCCTCTATCGAGCGTTTGAAATCATTACTGTAAGCGGCCAAGAAAGGACACGCCTTTTGGCAGTAACATAGTTTGAAATTGTCGAGTTGGTATGAGGAGATAATGGATATTGGCGCTGATAAAGCTTTAGATTCTGGTGACGGGGATGGCGTTCGACCTAGGATGCCGAGTAAACAACTGGATCAAGAAGGCGTTCTCCTCGAAAGGCTTCGCCGACTCAAGAATGAGAGATCAGGCTATCTTTCTACAGTTAGTGTCAGGAGAAACGAAATTGATGCGCTGTTATCTAGCAAGGAAAACGTTCATCTCGTAAAGGAAAAGTTGCCCGGCTTCCTAGCTGCTGTTGAAAGGTTTAAAGAAGCTCATCTAGCCTATTCGTCGAATCTTCAGGATGACGTTAGCGTAGCAAGATATCAAGAGCAGTTAAATTCAGAGTCTTTGCGGGCCGACCTCTTTTATCAAAGAACTCAACAGTGGATCAAAGGATCAGAGGAGCTTCTCAGGTTGAACTCTCAGGTCAATCCTGAAGATTCAGCGAGTCAGATCGGTTCTCGGGCCACAACTAAGTCCTCGTCAAAGAAATCACAACGTTCGAGTCATAGCGGTTCAAACAGGAGTGGTACGTCATCCTTAGCGTTCGCACGAGCAAAGGAAGCGGCGCGTATTGCTGAGTTCGAAGCGGAGACGGCTGCACTAGAGAAACGACGATTGTTAGAGGAGCAAAGGTTACGTTTGCAGCAAGAACAGGAACGTCTTACACTTGAAACCGAACTCGCTAAGTCAAAAGCTAAAGAAAAAGTTTTATCTTCAGTTATGGAAGCTGTTCCGCGTCCATTTGTGCCGAATCCGATAAACCTAGAATCCAAGAAGGGTGAGGGAAAGGTTCAAGCACCTATTATCGGACTTTGAAGTAAAGCCAGTTGGAGAAAATGGTCATTCATCAGTGTCTGTTGGTTGTTCTACTCTAAATCCCGAAGCAGCAGAATGGCATCATCCTTCGCTAGGAATTAACAGGAATGAACGTGCTAACGAGTCTGAATACTCTGGTGCGTCGACATCACCAAGTGAGAGGGCCTTTCACGGA